>NC_057941.1:2827500-3027500 GCF_018555375.3 Anguilla rostrata
GCGGTTATCCTCTCAAAATGAAACAATCAGGGCACACACATTGCAAAAATCACAGTGATTAGACCAACTGAGCTGGTGATAGCACTATGAATTTACCGCTAGTCACAGCATCATTTTGGTATGAGAAAGGAAGAGAAGGAGAATATTGCATTTTTATACTGTTAACTTATTTACCCCACTGCTTCTTCGCAGGTACGTGGAGAGAGAGAGAGCCTCTGCTTATGTGGCCAAATTGCTTTCTATTAATGCCTGTCACATCTTCCAAATCATAATAATCATATAATTATGATTGGTCTGGCAGGTGTCAAATTGCCTTTCATTCCAGACGTAGCATGCTGGGGCTGTGCTTCGACCCTGTGGGGTGAGATTATCAGACATCTAATGAGGTGTCCTGCTAAATAGAGTGAAATAGAGTGCTTCGGTATGTTTTAAAAAAAAAAAAAAATACTAAACGTTTTTAGGCGATGTGTACTGATACGACCTTTGTGCGTTTAGCAATATCGGTGGTAAAGTATGGCAGATTCTGCTTGAGCTGGGTGAACTTATGAGTCACATAATGAGGGGCCTTGCTTAAGAACATTTCTAAGAGACATATGTCCTTTCTCTCAAAAGGCCTCCACTTCGCAAATACAAAAATTATGTTCTGATAATATCCTTTCTCTAAAGGGGGGAAAAAAAATCAAGGCAATGCAGTAAAAAGGTTTGGATCCAGTCAACGTTGTCCTTAGATTTGACACAAATATAAATGCGAGTGTTTAATACTTCTTCCTTCACAGACACAGTTTTGGTGAGCTCTGCAATTACAGGAACTCACAGCACCTAACTGTGTAAACAAAGAATGAGCACATCTATTTGTGTAAGTGGCAAATGTTGATGTTATACCAGGATAAGATTGTTTAGACCTGTGTGGCAACTTTGACTGAGACCAGGAGATGAGGTGTATTTTCCTTCTGCGTTTACGGTGTTCTTGCATGTCAGTGAAGTCAAAGTTGATTTGCGATTTGCTGTTCTGAAAGTTTTCACTTTCTGTTTTCGTGTGTAGAGAGCTGCGTTGTGCACCCAGCTTGTAGGACGTGTCCATGGGCTGCTTTTCAGACGGATGGTTGCGCAGAAGGGAAAAACATCACATAATATGTCTGATTTTTTAAAATTTAAACCAGAGAAAAATCGCCTGATTGGTGTGTAAGTCATGGTGTACAGGCGCTGTTTAAGGGGTTAAGTACGCGATGCTTAAGACTGCTCTATAACTGACAGATAAAAGGCTATTTTACCAGCCATTTGTGTGTGATGCACTTCTGAACATTTATTGACATTTTTTAAATGTTCCTCATAACTGTTTTACCTCGCCCGGTCTTGCCTTGGCCTTGGCCAAATCACGTTGTAGAGGGTGGAACCACCCAGGCCTGTAAAACCGTCCGTGGTTTTTTTTTTTTGTCATTGTATGTGTCTGTAATCAATATTATGTGAGCGGAGAGTAGAAAGACAAAAGCATGTAGACTGTTTGCACATTAAACAAATCTCATAAAGCAATGTTTTTTGTTCTTTCTCTCCTGGAATCTCACACAGGAGGCCACACATTATAGGGAAAAGGGTAGTAATGGGTGTGTGTTGGTGAGGAGATGTTGTTTCTGAATGGAGCCGGTGGAGCCAATGCCAGGCAATTTGAGGCCTCCCTCCCTCGCCCCCCGTAGTCAGAGAGAGACCCGGTCTCTGGAAACGGGGAGATTACCGAACGGCTCTCTCTCTCTCTCCCGCAGGTGGGCGAGAGACTGAGGCTGAAAATGGAATCGGTGCCCGGACTTGTGTATCTAATCTATTAGCCGTGTGTTCGCTGGCCTCCCGCTCGCTCGGCCTCGCTCCGTTATGAGGAGAGAGAGGGCGGCCTGCGGCCAGGTGCCGGTGGCGTTCGCTCGCTCGCCTGTTCGCTCGCTCGCCCATCTGCCAGATGAGGATTACTGTTGACAGCGGTGTGTGTGTGTGTGTCTGCGGCTGGGTTTGGAACGGTGTGTTAAAATGCACCTGGACTGTTTATGCAGGGATGAGGCTACAAGCTGCTAGCATCTAAAGAAAATAACTTGGCTGGACAGGCTACACGCTGCTAGCATCTAAAGAAAATAACTTGGCTGGACAGGCTACACGCTGCTAGCATCTAGAGCAAAGAACCCGGCTAGGCAGGCTACACGCTGCTAGCATCTAGAGCAAAGAACCCGGCTAGGCAGGCTACACACTGCTAGCATCTAGAGCAAAGAACCGGACTAGGCAGGCTACACGCTGCTAGCATCTAGAGCAAAGAACCGGGCTAGGCAGGCTACACACTGCTAGCATCTAGAGCAAAGAACCGGACTAGGCAGGCTACACGCTGCTAGCATCTAGAGCAAAGAACCGGACTAGGCAGGCTACACGCTACTAGCATCTAGAGCAAAGAACCGGGCTAGGCAGGCTACACGCTGCTAGCATCTAGAGCAAAGAACCGGGCTAGGCAGGCTACACGCTGCTACAGGGCCGGTTTTAGCCTGCTATATTAGGGTGGGCCGGTAGAAATAATAGGTGGGCAACTTGGGCGCAGTGGCGTTGCTAGCGTCACCAGCTAGGCAGGCTACACGCTGCTAGCATCTAGAGCAAGGACCCTGGCTTCATGTGTATCTCAATAAGTACAATATACACTGAATTACTGTTTTTGACGGTTTAGTTCATGTTTACTGCGCTTTACTGCTGAGAAGAAAAGTTATTTCAGGGTCTCAGTGGTCCCTGGCTCAAAGATGCCATTTGCATTCATGGAAAACTTTATTTCTAAATCTTACAGCGGTGGTGTTGACAACGAATAGTGAAGTGAATGGATTTTGTGGCTTTTCTAACTCGATAACTGTTGATAAGTCTATGTGACAGCTGTAGTCTGTCTCCTTTTTTTTTAAAACTGATTGACAGAGCAGTTATAAAACCTTATGCACACATAGGCGATACTCTAAAATCATGGTTGGGAAAAAAAGACACGGTTCCGTTATTTGAATTGAGAATTACTTTGACCGTTCACAAATACAGACAGGGATTTTTAAGGCTTTAAGGCTGAATCAAAAGTTTTTTTCCCCCTGAAATCTGATTTGCAAATAAACTCCAGAGTTCACTGAGTCCTCTCAAACATATGGAGATATTTTTTTTTTTCACGAAGCACATGCAGTCAGCAAACAGAAGGCTGGATCAGAAGTGGCATATCGGAGTCAGTGCCACTCCCGCTCTGCAGACAGAGGGCCGGTTTTGAGTTTTAAACTTGTTAACGCAGAAAATTGTTTCTGCTGGGCTGAGATATCATGGCCGCCTCTATCATACATTTATAATTGGACACCTGACATCTGCTATTGCTGGAGCGCGGTTGTAGCTGCACTAAGACCAGCCTCTTGCTGGCAGGCTGTTCTGATCCCTTCAATCTGTTAAAATACCCCCTCTGTGCAATTTGGGAAAATCTGCATCCGCAGACAGCCAGCCAGCCAGCCAGCCTTTCCACTAACCCGGTGAAAAATTCCAAGAAAACAGATGAAAATAAAATGGATGAAAATACCAACCTTGGTAAACGCCATTTTACACACCGAGCTTTGCGCTGCTCCAACATGTCAATCAATCTGTTCTGGTGACAGCTGGATTAGCACTGGTGACTGGCCAAAATGGGGCCCAGACACTGGAGAGCAATCAGAATTAACTCTGTTATGACTGTACTCTAAAAAAGTGCCTGCAGAGAAAAATCACTGGCGTTTATTATTAGTAAGTCAAAGTTAAACAAGTTATTTTAAAAAGTTAAGTACAGGGATAAGGACAGATTTTGTAAAGTTAAGGAAAGATATGGAATGGATTCAGGGCAGGGTTTCTACTGTTCTGACTGCAGTGGGAAGATGGGCAGGGTTTCTGCTGTTCTGACTGCAGTGGGAAGATGGGCAGGGTTTCTGCTGTTCTGACTGCAGTGGGAAGATGGGCAGGGTTTCTGCTGTTCTGACTGCAGTGGGAAGATGGGCAGGGTTCCTGCTGTTCTGACTGCAGTGAGAAGATGGGCAGGGTTTCTGCTGTTCTGACTGCAGTGAGAAGATGGGCAGGGTTCCTGCTGTTCTGACTGCAGTGAGAAGATGGGCAGGGTTCCTGCTGTTCTGACTGCAGTGAGAAGATGGGCAGGGTTTCTGCTGTTCTAGCTGCAGTGGGAAGATGGGCAGGGTTTCTGCTGTTCTGACTGCAGTGGGAAGATGGGCAGGGTTCCTGCTGTTCTGACTGCAGTGAGAAGATGGGCAGGGTTTCTGCTGTTCTGACTGCAGTGGGAAGCTCATTCCACCACCAGGGGGGCAGAACAGACGTGATCTGGATCTGCAGGCACACAGGGAGGGTGAGGTACCAGATGCCCAGAGGTAGCAGAATGGAGAGTTCTGATTGGTGCGTCGGGGTCTGAGAATCTTTTAACGATATGACCGAGCTGTGCCTTTTCGCCACCTGATTCAACTAGAAACCTTGGTGTGGTGATGGACAACAGACTGTCCCTCACCGAGCACATTTCAGCAGTGACACGTTCATGCAGGTTCTTCCTGTATAACATCCGGAGGATCCGCCCCTTCCTCACAACTTACTCGACCCAACTCCTCGTCCAGGCAGTGGTCCTGTCCCGCCTGGACTACTGTAACTCCCTGCTTGCTGGCCTCCCAGCATCATCTATCAGACCCCTGCAACTCATCCAGAACGCAGCAGCGCGTCTGGTCTTCAACCTCCCCAGACATTCCCACGTTACCCCCCTGCTCACCACCCTCCACTGGCTCCCCGTGATGGCTCGCATCAAATTTAAAACATTAGTGCTTGCCTTCAAAGCAGCCAGGGGTCAGCCCCTCCCTATCTACGTCAACTCATCAGACCCTACACCCCAGCTAGACCTCTCCGTTCTGCTGCCACATGTCGCCTGGTCCCTGCCCCGGCTCGCACCAGCACCCGGTCACGCCTCCTGTCTGTTCTAGCCCCACGGTGGTGGAATGACCTTCCTGTGCAAGTCAGAACAGCAGAGACCCTGGCCGTCTTCAAACGTAGACTGAAGACTCACCTCTTCAAGCTACATCTCACCTCATCACCCCCCACTACCCTCTAACATCCATTAAACCTCAACTGAGTAACCACGCGTCATGTTATTTTCATGTAACTAGGTTCATCTACAACTAGGTGGGTGGGGGGTGGGAATTTATATATATTTAAAAAAAAAAAAAAAAAAAAAAAAAAAGGGGTACAATTCACACTTTTTGCAAAGTTATACCTATTGTAGCTCTCTTGCAGGAATGTTGTAAAGCGCTTGTCTCTGAGTTTTGTAATGCACTTGTTGTAAGTCGCTCTGGATAAGAGCGTCTGCTAAGAATCTATAATGTAATGTAATGTAATGATAGGCTAGCACCAAGGTATGGAATTCAGTGTGAGCTCATACGGGTAGCCAATGAAGAGAGGCGAGGCTTTAGCCTGCAGCGCCCAGATACCGCTCCGGCAATGGCGTTTCTCCTTCCTTGCCTTGCCAATATAACGCTCACCAAACAATCTGTTCTCATTTACTCTGTCTCGGGGTGCAGAGACGTTGGCCCCCGTTGCCTTGTCCCGTACAGACACAGGCCCCGTCGGGGGCCGTTCCTTGGCATTAAAACAGCCGGCTCCCCTGGAGGTCGGGACGCGGCGAGCTAATCCGGTCGCACCGGGTGGATGGCGAGCGCGTTCCTAAGC
This sequence comes from Anguilla rostrata, assembly GCF_018555375.3. Taxonomy (NCBI): domain Eukaryota; kingdom Metazoa; phylum Chordata; class Actinopteri; order Anguilliformes; family Anguillidae; genus Anguilla; species Anguilla rostrata. The sequence continues at coordinate 2,833,219 of NC_057941.1, forward strand.
GGCTGAAATCTCCCGATAAACACACGTCACCGTGACACGATGACACCGACCAACCAACCGCGCCGTTGATCTGGATCTCTGTTAGCGACGTGCTTATAAAGTATCTGAAGGGAGAAGAGCTGTAATGGCGGCTCTCCCAGTGCTGGGAAAGTGTCGGGGAAAAAAAAAGCGCATCGCGATGTTTGACGGAAGGTTGTGGAAATCGCCCGGTTTCCCGTTCCTTCCTCGCCACTGAGGATGTGTTCTGTTTTTTTTTCCCCCCCCAAGGTAGCAGATGGCCGCGCGTTTTTAAAAAAATGCAGCCTTGGAGTATTTTTCTATGTTGCCGGAGGCCTCCCGCAGTTTCCTGTTTTTTTTTTTTCTTTCCCCCGCTTTAAAGTTGCATGGGCAGCGTGGTACAATATGATAGCTTTGCCCGCCGCTGAATGCAGCGCCATCTCTCAGGAATCAAAGCAATTTGGTCCTCGCTAATGGGAAAAGGTTCCAAGATTGTGAGTGTCAGAAACAAGCGCGCACCAATATCGAGAAAAGAAGGGAAAAAAACTGAGGAAGGGTGTACACATGCAGTATAACCTTCAAAGCTTCCCTCTCCTGCTCCTCCTCTCTTCCCAATATGCATTGCTTGTGCATGAATGTGAAATCAGAACAAAAATACAAAAGTATAAAATTGGTTCTTCTCTGAGATCTTTATGTGATGATGTTATCTTTGCGTGTAACGCTTTGTGCGTTATTGGACAATTTTCCGATCAAGAGTGCCTCAACAGTGTGCGGGCGTGGTGGATTTAATTTGAAGGCAAAGACAAATTCGACAAAGACTGAAAGAACACAGCATCCATCTCAAAATGAAAAATTGAGAACGTGTGCTTTTGTGTGATGTGAATCGCCGAGCAGGACACAGAATAGGAACACAGATAGTAAACGGCCGTGGTTAATGCATGACACTGAACCACTTAAACATGAACACATGATATTTTTCTCTGATGGCTAAACAGGTTTTCCCCCCCTTTCTTTTGACAAATAAATCACGGCTGTACTTTTGTTTTCCTCACGCCACACTTCGCATATGGTATAATTGTGACAGATCGTTCAGAAATCCATGCTTTTCATGATAAAAGCAGAGAAAGGGACTGTATCATGCTGGGATGTTTTTTTTTTTTTTTTTTTGGTCGCTTCTTCGCGACCTGAAAGCCAAACAGTCCACCGCGAGCACTTTGGACGTGCTGGGCTGCAAACTGCTCATTCTGTCAAGGGCCGTTCCTTCTTGGAATAAAACGATGGCCTTTTCAGTTTACTCTGTTCTACGTAATGTGGAATCATAATACACAGAGGAAGAGAAGCAAATATCATGTAGCGTGTATATACTGTATTAAGAACCGTGCAAGATACTGTACAGCACTGGTGTAGATATGGGTGGGCCACAGTCCCCTAAAAACTATCCTGCCCCCCCTCGGTCCCCCATTTCCATGGATGAACCACCGTACTCAGCTGTGAGTGCCCAGGGTTGACAGGGGTACGCTGGAACTTTGAAGAACAGACGATTGACGAATGTTCAGGTGAACACTGAGCACCTGAGATGGAGCGGTTCTCCTGGAGAGCTCTGCACCTGCCCTGACCCCCCCCCCCCCCGATTGACCTCCGACGTGTGGGGCCGGTCCCTTACCTGTCACAGTCGGCCACGGAACCTGCTCAGAAATGACCCGAAGTGAGCAGCACCTTCGTTCCTTAATCATCACAGGCCCGTGGTATCACACGGGACTGCCGGTATTTCGGTGAGGCCGTTGCATCACTCTCCTGTCGTTGTTATGGCGTGCGTGGAAAAGCGCTTCTCTTTTTCCGCAAAAAAATACAAATAAAAATACAAATAAAAATAAATAATGGACTCTTTAATGTTAAGAACAGCTGTGCAGAAGCTTTTAAAGACGGAAAATCTATTTCAGGAAGGGTTGTCACTCCTGTGGAAATAAAAAAGAGGTGGCGTGACAAAGCTCTGGAACTGCGTTCTGTGATTGAGGCCGTTCTGTTTGAGGCTGGGCTGTGTTTTTGCGTGCCTGCCTTTGAGAACGACTGTGAGGGTGTTTTGCTTCCGCTTGACATTTTAAAAAAAAATGCTCAAACTGGTGTCGTGTTTTCCTGGCCACAGAGACGGTTTGAGCTTGGGTCGGCTAAGGAACACGGACGCGAGCACGTATTTCCAGACCGAACGTTGAGAGGATGACCTGCCCCAGCGCACTTTCCATCTTCAGTCATGTGTACTTTTTTTCTTTTTTTCTCTTACACAGATGATATGAAAATGTTTTAAATCTCTTGGGTCCTTTATCTCTGTACCTTCAGGGGGTGAAGATGGGGTCTTGCTCCTTTTTTAAGAGCTCCCTCTCTTCTGAATTACCTGCGGCGCCATTTACCCAACTCTCTTGGGACTGGCGTTTAAAAAAAACTGGGGGGGGGTTTACCAGCACCTGGCCATGTTTGCCTGCCACGGTTTGTGGGGGGGGGCTGGTGGGGGCTGGGGCGTGGGGGGGTTGTGTGTGCGAGGTTATGAGACCTTTCATGAACAGGAGATAATTGAGGGACTCGGATTAATGGTGTGTCATGACAACCCATCCCTGCATTGGTGTTGACCTTTTCCGCAGAACAGAGGCTTGATAGATGTACTTCATTACCGAGTTTTGACTTGAAAATGGAATCCTTCCCCTGCTCTGTGGCAGGCTCATCAATGATTGATCAGCTTTGGAATGGGAAAGGTAAAAAAAAATTTTTTTTTAAACAGCACAGCTGGGAAGATGCAAGCCAATGTCATGCTAATGAATATCAACGTGTGACAGACACCTCAGGGGTTTGGGATTATTTATTTATTTATTTTTTTGTACGGAAAGTGAACTTCGGCAGGTAAGGGGCACAGAGAAAACAGGTTCGCCGAGGCCAGGAGTCGGGAGCTGTTGACAGAGTTCACCGTCTCGCACTGTAAGTGCCGTCCTGGGAATTTTCCGGGATGTTGCCGTGGCGATGTGCGCCGTTTGTTCCTTCAGTAGCCCCGTTCACATCGCGGGGGATAAAACGACTTGAGGAGAGATGCGCGGTGCTAAGGAAGTAGCATCTTTTCCCCCGCCCAAATAATGCAGCGGGGGAGAGCGCTGAGCCCTTCTCGCACTGGAAAGGCTGTGGAGGGGAAGTAGGCCAGTGCTCTCACTGAAAAGGCTGTGGTGGGGACAGGAAGTAGGCCCCGGCTCGCGCTGAGAAGGCTGTGGTGGGGACAGGAAGTAGGCCCCACTCTCACTGGAAAAGCTGTGGAGGGGACAGGAAGTAGGCCCTGCTCTCGCGATGGAAAGGTTGTGGAGAGGACAGGAAGTAGGCCTTCGCTGTCGCTGGAAAGGCTGTGGAGGGGAGAGGAAGTAGGCCCCACTCTCGCACTGGAAAGGCTGTGGAGGGGAAGTAGGCCAGTGCTCTCACTGGAAAGGCTGTGGAGGAGCGAGGAAGTAGGCCTCACTCTCACTGGAAAGGCTGTGGAGAGGACAGGAAGTAGGCCAGTGCTCTCGCTGGAAATTGAATTCCTGTTTTTGAACTTCGTAGCCCTTGTAGTTTTTTGTACTCATTAGTTATAATGATGGTTGAAGCTCTCTGAAAGAGGCAATACATTTTTCACAGGAGGGGTGTGGTCTCTCTCTGTCTCTCATACTTCAGAATAACGGGGGACTTTTGTTTAGTGACCTTCATCTCCGTGACCTTGTATTCCCCCCCCCCCCCCCTTACTGATTGCCCCTTTGAAACTCACACCCACTTTTTAATCTTTAACGCAACCGTGTCTAATAAACGAGGAACGATCTTCATCTTAATCCGGTTCTGAAGTGGCTCACGGTCTGAGGCCCGCGCCTGCATCATGTTATTTCATCGAAAGGAGAGTATAAACACTTGCTGCACTTGATTAATCATGGCTGTTTTCCTTTTCGCATATTTATCGGAGCGCCAGCGCGTGCACGCACGGCCCAAACGCAGGCTTAGCCAAACTAAACCCTTGTGGTGCTTGAACCGCTGGTGATAATCCCCAAACAATAAGAGAGCGAAACGTAAGGGCACTCAAATTAGGCCATTTTCCATTCATTTTCATGTGAATTAGAGGCTTATTGTATAATTGATTGCTGCCCTCCAGCCAGAAGATACGCACATGCATACACACACACACACGCCCACACTCACGCGTGTATGCGCACACACCTCGACACACACAGGCTCTCCCTCTTTCTCACACACACACAGGCACACACACACAGTCTCTCTTTCTCACGCACACACAGGCACACACACACAGTCTCTCTTTCTCACGCACACACAGGCACGTAAACACATACTCTCTCTATCTGTCATATACAGGCACTCACTCACTCACAAACACAAGCGCATGCATGCACACACACACACACACAGTCTCTCTCTCATACACCGCCACTTGCTCACTCACAAAAACACACGCACACTCTCATACACAGCCTCTCTCTGTTCTATTTATTTAATATATATATTTTTTTTTTTGGGGGGAGTTGGTTGATGTAATTAAATTTCTGAGTGTTCTTTTTATGTACATGAGTTAATTCATCTTTAATTAAAGGAATTTTTAAATTTGAATTCTCTCTCTCAAACACACATGCACACATATACACAGTGATACGCAGGTAATCTCCCACACACACACACTCCTGCTCTCTCACAAACCCACACATACTCTCATTCATGCACAGCCTCTCTCTCTCCCTCTCTCACACAAGCACGCACGCACACACACACACACACACACACATATACACAGTGATACGCAGGTACTCTCCCACACACTCTCATTCATGCACAGCCTCTCTCTCTCTCTCTCTCTCTCCCTCTCTTACACAAGCACGCACGCACACGCACACCCGACTGCCACCATGTTTGACGTGTTCACTGCTGGCGCGGTGGAGGCCGACGGTGAGGTTCTCGCTCTGTGATTGACAGGCGACGCGTGCACGATGGCGGACTACAACAAGCTGAAGAGCACGCTGCTGGACCTGCAGCCCCGGAACCGCTCCAGCTCGCCGGGCCAGACGCAGGAAAAGCGAATGGACCAGAAGAGGGCCGTGGTGGACTCCATGTTCAAGTACCTGGACGTGAACGGGGACGGCCGTCTGGAGAGCCCGGAGCTGGCTCAGGTAGGCCTCCCGTGTTTCTGTGGGAATATTGAGCTGGCCTCAGCTAGCCTCTCTACTGCTTTGAGCATGTCAGTTGAAGGCATTTCAGGCATACAGGACACTCTGCAAACCACAGATTGGACAAAGAGTATGTGCGGTTTAACATGGCGATGATTCTGAGCGCCATAGAAATTCATCGGCATTATTATGTTTATGATTATACCGGTGGTATTGTGGTAGCGTTAGCAATGGCGGTTGGTATGCGGTGGAGGGATATCATTGGAGGAAGGTATCCAGTGATGATTCATTGGATGATACATATGCATAAATCTGTGGAATCTAGTTATCAGTATGACTATTGTCCCTCACTTTAAATGGCATTTCGGATAGGGTCACGGGGTATGCTGGAGCCTATCCCAGCATGCATTGTACGAGAGGCAGGAATACACCTTGGACAGGCTGCCAATCTATCGCAGGGCACACACACTTATACTTGTCATAGCACAGAAAGGCCCAGGCCGGGTTCGAACCCGACAGTGCTACCCTCTGCGCCACCGTGCCGCCTATGACAGAAGATTGGGAGGCAAACCCCAGCTCGTAACAGCGGAAGCCCTCCCTGGATTAATGCTCTTCTGTGTGCTCGTCTGCGGAGGTAAAGCAGCAGCCATTATCTGGAGAGGGCAGAGCACAGCGTCCGTCATTAGCTTCCTTCATTTGCAGTCCGGGAAAATTTTATCCGGGAAAATATGTGAAATAAATTACAGGCGGGCCGTATTACACGCGTCAGACGGGTCCATTTTCACTCCGCCTGCTCACGGCGAGATACGGCCAGGTGTTGGATTTTAATACCTCCGCGGCGTCCATTTATCCACGGGGATAATGGTATACAGATCAGGATTCGAGAGCCATTTTGATCGATGTCGCCATCGTCGAAAGCAAATATCTCCCCCCCGCTGCCCCCCCGCCCGCCCCCCCCAGCCCGCTCTGTTTCTTATGTCTGCAGTGATGTATTTAGTGTCCTCCTGGACGAGAGTACCCCGCCCCTTAAATGAGTGATGGTGCAGCTTCAGAAAATATACGCCGCGGTGTGAAATAACAGATCTTGCTTTTGCGTGACAGGACTGAACGTGTTATGATTGCTTTTTGTTTTTTGTTTTTTTTTGTTTGTTTATTCCCCCCCCTCAGAATTTACAATTTCCATAAGTGTACAGAGACACAGAATTCTGATCTGTTGAAAGATGGGCAGACATGGTATGAATGTTACATATATATGTGGAACGTTGTAGTAAAATATTGCTGAACAGTGCATTGTGGGAAGGTGTTTGGTGTAAAGGAGGACCAGACCGCAATGAAAAGTGTAAAAGGGATATAACACAATAATAGCAGGCCTTTGGAAATAATGTGCATTATTCTGCAAGTGGATGGAGAACAGCTTTCCAGTGATATCCTGCTTGCCAGTGGTTTGATTGTTCACATAAACCTAGATTAGAGAGAGCCTGTTTCAACAAATTGTGCCACATTCACGTGAGTAAAGATTCGCTTGAATAAAGATGTGTTTGACTGAGGTTTATTTTGAGGTCGGTTTCAAATTTACGAACATTGACAAAAACTACTAAACTTCTTCCATTCCCAACGTGTTCTCTGTATGCAAACTAATTTTTTTCTTTTATAGATACAGTATGGTGGGTTAATTAAGGGGATCTCCAGCCCCCTGCTTGGATTCCTTTAACAACCGTCCTTAACTTCACCATTCAGACAAATTAAAGTGCTCAGCAAAATGCGTCTGAGAGGAAAAAACTCACGCGCGACTATAATTGTGTTAAGGACAGGCGGTTTGATTTGATTTTCTACTACACAGGTATCAATTATATCTTTCTTTCTTTTTTTTTTAAATTTAATTTCCTGGACATAGATATCAACGAAGGACCACCTGGAGGACAGCGTTCTGGAATGTTCCATGCAAGACCTGATCCGTTACGATGACTACAACAGCGACGGTCACCTGTCTCTGCAGGAGTTCTACACTGCTTTCCGTGAGTCCAGGCAAAATCTATCGGGCCCAAAGGGTTCAAATAACATTTCTGTCCCCGGTGAACACTTTCCGTCTAGGCATTCAGGTGAAAGCCTGGCTACATTTAGTTGAAAAGTGAACGTTTTTCTAGCTGACCAGGAAGGAGCCAGGCTGTATCTGGGTAAAACCCCAAGTTATATTGGGGTTAACGTAGTCTGTTTATGTCAAACCGTCTCCTACCCTGCATTTCCACCCCTCTACACATCTAGATTCGGGCTTTTGCTCCGTGGGTCCACTCAAAAATGAAAAAAAAAGCATTCGGTTTTGAGAAAAAGAAGATTAATATTATCTAATATAATATAAAAGAGTGTTACCTGGGTATGTTGTATAGGTATCCACCATGGATAATGACAGAAGATGCTCTTTGTTACTGGGGTAACCATGCAAAGAGAAGCACGGGCAGGGTACTGTTCTAAAGGGCACATTTAATAAAATACCATTATTTTATGGCACATTCCGGTGAATTAATTATTTTTTTTAAAAACGTCCAAGGGTTTCAGCAAATCTTTATTCAGAGAATAAGGGGAAAAAAAGTTTGGTTCTTCACAAAAAAACGGATTGGGAAGTTCATTTTAGTGATCGTTGCGCTCGGGGAAACTGTCTATAAGGAGGGAAAAACTCACGTATTACATTTTGAGTCAGATTTATGGCTTGGGTTGAGCTTCAGTGCAGTCCCGTTTGGGTGAACTGGGGTCAGTGTCCGTGGCAAGGACAAAGCAGACCTAGGCGTTGACACAGTCAAGCTGATTGGATCACCCAGGCAAGAATCTGAACTACTGCCCCAAACCCCTGCTGTGAGAAGCCTAATCGTTAATCCAATAATGTGAGTCCAGGTTTGGATGGATCGGGACTAAAAGAACCTCACACTAAGCAGGATTATGGCTGCTGACCCCCTCTACCCTGAGATCTTCAGTGAAAGCCCGATTTCTCCAAAAGTGGATTCCTGTAGCCGTTTTTAAAAAATATATATATAGTTACTCTGAAGATAAAACAGATGAAGTGGAAAGCCTAATAGGAAGTGCCTGCTGCATTTGACCCATGTATCATTTAAATTATTGACCACAGGCCTGCAGAACATTTGTGTCATTTATTCTGTGTGGGGTTTTTGGGTATAAATGCTGGGACATGAAGCTTCAGCAACCTTTAACCGGAGTTTAATGCTTTATTTCATTTTATTTTATTGTGTAATCGTGGTTGTCATTGCCCAGTTATTTCCTGTTTAGTGTCCAGATGGCACGGAGCTCCACTGCCTTTTTGTTGGTTTTACACACTGGGGATACTTCACCGTGTTTAATTGAGAGGAAGGGGTGGAATTGGGTTGGGACGGAAAAGCTAACTGTTGTCCTGCGCCATTCAAGGTTAACTGTGCTTGTGCAGCCTGTAAAGCAGAACCAGGGCTGGGATTTCAAGAAAAACCTGCCTCTAACTGTAGCCAGTTTGGTCTGAAACAAGGATTCAATCTCATTTTAGCATCTCCAGAGACAGAACATTTTGGCAACACTAGCAAAAGGCCAGTAGTTCAGCTAGCCTAGCCTTGGGGGTAACACATCATTCTCTGTTGGTATAGCAGACTCCATATTCACTGTTCACTGTGCTGTGTAAGCAATCGAACTGCAAGTGCATCGCCACAGTAATCTGGCCGTTTGAAGAAGCTGTACCTGAATTGCCAGTGAATCTTTGTCCGTATCTGAAGTCTGTGAGTCTTTGTAAATGGACAGCTTGCTTCAGAGGTTCAGAGTCATTGTGATTTCTGGTCAGCTGCTTCACGCCAGGTTAAATGTAACAGAAACCGAATCCTCTGATTAGCCTAGTTCTTAGAAAATAAATAGCCTACGTTTGGAGTTCCGTGACCCGCTTGCACCACCATATTAATTCAGAACTCTTAAGCTAAGAGAGATTTGAGTGACCGGTGCAGGAAAACGCTGCCTCTCAGCCTTCGGAGATAAATCCTATGACACGTACTGTACGCGCTTGTCTGGATCGAGAATGGATTTAGGAAATTAACGACTGCCGTGATCACACATAGGAGGAAGAAGGCGAGCATTGCACTTGGCCCACGCAGGTTTGCCGTGTAGCACTCTGCAATGGGGCGGTCGTGCTGCCAGACCCCAGGAAGGGGGGGGGGGGGGGGGGGGGGGGATACATTCTCCAATCGCAGTACCTGGGGTGGGGGCTCTGACTAAGACAGGGACAGATGCCGAATCGGGGGAGGGGGGACAGCGGCGGTGTGGGTGGGGGGTGAGAAGGCGGGGGGGGCATGGGAGGAAAGCAGAAGGTACAGGCAAGGTCCCCTTCCCTCCCTCCCTCGCCTCCCCCCTTTACACCGTGACTCTATTCGTTTATCATCCGTCCTTTTAATGGAGGAATCATGAGGCTGCCAGGCACCGTCAGCAGATCTCTTTAATTAATCAAGGAGCCGGAAAAGAGAGGGAGAGAGAAAGAGGGATGGATAGAGAGAGAGGATGAGGGAGGGGGGCGGGTGCCGGTGGCTGAGGAGCTGGCGGAATGTGGTGGGGGGGGGGGAGATTCACAACGTTTCTGGGAAGGTCGGCAGGGGTCGTACATGCCAGTCCTTATGTCTTTCCGTTTGTCCTTCTGTCCATTCGTCCGTCCTTCCGTCCGTCCGTGATGGAAGGGGAAGATTACACAAGCTGGCAGAAGGGTCCACTTATCAGCCAGGAGATCACTGCTCTCTCGGGGATGGAAATTATAACAGCCAGAGAGAGAGTCAATTAAAATAGACAAAAAATGCAAGAAGGGTGTTTTTTTAAAAAAAATCTGTAGTGTCCTTTTCAGCGTTGACTTTGGAGGAAGTCATCCTGTACCCGGTCTACTGAGGGTGCTGTCCAACGCATGTGACCTTTTTCAGCAATTTATTTGCATATGAAAACTTTAGAATGCAGAATTTTAATAACACCCAAGTAATAACCAAAATCAGTTGAGATCATGGGTTTAAAAAAAATTATTTTTCTCTGATGAAAGTATCTGTAGCTCAGAAACTGTAAGTCCTAGACTAACCGTATTTTGCTGGTGGGCTGCTGTGGCCCCACACAAATCCCAAAGCTAGCATCCCCGAGACAAGAGCAGTCTTCTTATAAGAAGCTGTCGGTGCAGTCAGGATGATTTTCTCATGCCACACGTGGAAATTCAGTTGTCACACTCACTCATAATCCCATGGAAAAGTTGCTGAAAAAAATTTGCTATTTTTTTTTTCTGTCTTCGATTCATAAATATGATGAGAGGTCATGGCCTAACACAAAATTATTCATAACTTACTGATCCTCACAAAACTTTCCCTCATTTGTCTGTCTGCCTATTTTGTCAGTATTCCATAATGTCTTCTCTGCCTGGTTTTGCAATGTGACAGACTGGCAGTTGCAGTCAAGGTTAAAACTCCTATTTCGTCTGGTTTCAAAACTAAAAGGTTTTCAGCACAGCCACAGCCATCGATGTCCGAGATTGTATTGTGAAGTACAGAAACCTGGTGTAGGCCAGTTGTTCTGGACGGATTTGAGGGGAGCCCTACTGACCAAAACCCCTCCAAGGTTGGTCCCGGGTTGCTTCTGGGTATTTGTTTCCACATGGGACACCTGCCCGCAGTCAGTACTGGTTTGGTAAAGGCTGTGGGGTGAACTGTACACTTAGCATGCCTATATTAGCCTGAAATAAAATCCCTCTGTGTCCGTCTCTGTCACATGTACTGTAGTTTGTGCCAAGGGAGTTTTTTTTGTTGTTGAACACTTTAAGACTTATAGTTGAAACATGGTTTCTTAAAAAAATAAAAATAAATTAAAAAAAAAACACTCACACACTGCTCAGCTGAGCTCAGTAGAGCACTGTCAAGTTCACTACTTGATTAGATTTTTGAAATGGCTGTAGTTTTTTTTTTTAACGGCTGCAAATATATTTTTTGCGCTATAATTTTTTACATCTACAGTATATTTTTTTTCGTTTCAGTAAACGTTTATGTTTACAAGGTGTGCAGGCTCTATCGGAGACATCACCGCAGTCCCACAGAGGGACTGTTAGGGCTGCTTGTCATGTTTTATACGCTCCGGTATGCTGTGATGTATGGAGTCCCCCTCTCTCTCTCTCTCTCTCTCTCTCTCTCCCTCCCTCCCTCCATGGTGTTCCGTCACGCCGTCTGTCTGAGCGCTCAGACTTAGCCGCTAATTGCGAACATCTGCGCGTCTCCCGCTGCCGTCTCCCCACGGTGGGCCCGGTGCCACAGCCCTTACCTACCGACCCACCGACCGGCAGGCCGACCGACTGACCGACCGACTGACCGACCCACCGACTGACCCACCAACCGACCGGCAGGCCGACCGACTGACCGACCGACCCACCGACCGGCAGGCCGACCGACTGACCGACGCACCGACTGACCGACCCACCGACCTATCGGCAGGCAGGCGAGCGGGTGGCTGGGCGGGCAGGTAGGCAGGCAGGCAGGCAGGCCGCGTTAAGCTTTAATTCCGCCTTCGGTCCCGTGGCTGAAAAGTGTGTGACAGGAACAGGGTCCACCCCTACAAAACCCCCCTACCCCCCTGCCCTCCCCGCCCCTGGGTTTCGAGCAGCCCCCCCTCCCCACCTCCCAGAGTTTCCATAGCAGCTTGGTAGACCCCCCCCCCCCGCCCCATGCCGAACGCTGTCACGAAGCATGAGGGGGAGGCACGCCGTTCGTTTTCTCTCGCCTACCGAAGTGAGGCGTGCGGGGAGAATCCCCATGGCAACCGTCGGTGCCGTCCCCAATCTGGGAATAATCTCTTTGTGATGCGCTTAACAACGCATCGCCCCGCTCTCCCATAGTGCACTGCAGTCCCTCGCTGGTGACTCATTTTTGTTTACTCATTTCATTCATTCATTTATTTATTTAAACCTGTTTTATTGATGTGTGTTTGCACCGGCAGGCTGACAGAATTTGGGTTACCTGATTTTGTATGATGGAGTTCATCAACCATAACCCCCCCCCCACACTTTACAATCACAACCTGGGCCAGAGTGGGGAATAAGCTGTTTGCACATTGTGCAAACAAATCTAATAAAATTGGTGCAGTTTTTAACTTGCCTGCAATCTCCTGGTCTGGCAGTTTCTGCCCAAGCAGGAAGGAAAACCATCAATAATCAATATATGTGAGTCTTCAATCTTGAAATAGATATGGATATATGATAGATTTCAGGGTTGGGTTATTCCATTCTTGCAGGGCCGGTGTGTTTGCAGTATTTCATTGTCACTAATTAAACTGGCCAAACTAGTTAATTAGCTGAATTCACTTATGCTGGTTCACCTGCCTGTACATTAGACCAGAATAAGATGTTTCATGTTGGGACACCTGAGGAGTCTTCATCCGTCATTCATGAACCTATCAGAAACTGTAGCTGTAATATCGGTTACAAATATTATAAAATTATGACCGGGCTGATAATAGTGGATGTTGGCGTGAGTTCCAGAAACAGACAGGGTCCTCCCTCGCCCACCCCTGACATAGACGCTTGCATTCAGGGGTGTAGCCTGAAATTCTGGGCCCTGGGGAAATGCAGTCTCTGTGGGTCCCCTTCCCCTTTTTTAACCCAGGCCCCCCTCACTGCCCCCCCCCCCCCCTTGTCTGGGCCCCGGGTAGTTCCTTCCACTGCTCCCCCCCACTGTGACGCCCCTGTTTACATTAGGGGATTTGTGTTATGTGGGGAAGAACCAATCCCCCCCCCACCTTCATACAGTAACTGTACACTCTCTCAAAGAAAGCTTCGGCTCACTTGTCTCGCTACTTGAAACGCGTTGGAAAGAGATTGTGTTTACCGACAGCGTTGGCTGTATCTTCCACGCAGCAGGTGCGACCAAGAAATAGCATAGTTTCCTTGCAGGGATTCCAGGCACGGTAATGCAGGTAGCGGAGTTTTCACTGGATAGCGGTATTACAGCGAAGCTTCATTTGACTGCCAGGGACTTGTTTAATCAGATTTGAAGGAACGGCTCGGTGGGAAATCAATAATGAAGTTGGAGGAGTGAACCAACAGAAAATCCATAAAGTTTATTAAATTAGCGAGCCAAATCAGCGATCAAAGAACGAGGGCTCTCTTAACGAATTTCATATTTCATAACTGCGTCTTTGATTTTTTTTTTTCTTCTTTAATTTGCGCTCGCTTCCTTCCGGAACGATGTATTCGTGTGCATCTTTGCATGTACGCAAGATTAATTGCAACTCTTTCGATTTATAAAAAAACAAAAACAACAATTCCTTTTTACAAATGTTTGGGGATTCTTGCAGAGCAGTCAAGGCAGTAACTATCGGTTAGAAAATTCAAAGTGAAAGGAATCCATGCAAACGGAATGAAACGGAACACAGCCCAGAGAGGACTTGTTGTGATGTAAATCGTCTGATTTGTTTGATAATTGCACAGTCGCCATTGAGGATAATCCCTGCACCCGTTCGCTCGATTTGAAAATAATAATTTCCCTAATTAAGTGTGGAGATGCTTGTCCTCCTGAAAGAGTCGGGGCTGCGAGTGTTTGTGAGCGCGAGATGATTTCCTGTGCCTCTTTGGAGGTCAACTTTATATTTAATCATAATTGTAATTTTGATTGTAGTTTCTCTGAGGAGGGAATATACCAAAACAAATCCAATTAAAATAATAAAAATAAGAAAGAAAAAAAAACCAGGGCGGACGGACATAAACAAGACATAGAGAGAACAACCAGAGATTACATTACATCACATTACAGGCATTTGGCAGACGCTCTTATCCAGAGATGACTGACATGGACTGATAAGAAACGAACATGAGCTGAACAGCCGGGGGGAAGCGCACATAGACAGACAGGGCTGGACATACTGTGGTCCTGACACAAACTCTTTTTTTTCCCTCTTCTCCCCACTTCTTTCCCCCCGGGCATTTCCGTTTTCTCTGTCAGATTGCGTTAGTCCTTGAGCGCAGACACCCTGCTCTTCACCCCCCTACCCCCCCGCCCCCACCCTCGCCGTTCGCCGCACAGTGTGTGGCCATCTTTTCATCACGTCCCAGTTTCCCGCTCAAAAGCGGGGAGAAATAATTCATTCATTACCGCGTCGATTCGCCGCCTTCTGCGCGCCTCCTCGCTCTCCTCCTGCTTCAAACGTGGCGGATCGAGGAGGAGGAGGAGGAGGAACACGGTCCTCTGATCACGCAGACCTGCTCCGGAGCGCCGGGCTGTCCGTCTCTTCCACCTTGTCACCGGGCTCGGAATGTTGTTCCATGGGAAATGATGAAATGGAATAAAGGAAGGGAACTCGGATGCCCTAACCCAGGGCTGCCCTGCCCTGTCCCTGGAGATTTACAGTCCTGTAGGTTTTCACTCCAACCCCGACAATGCTCACCTCATTCAACTGCTAGAGCAGGACCCGCCCAACCCTGTTCCTGGAGATTTACCGTCCAGCAGGTTATCACTCCAACCCTAACAAAGCACACCTCATTCAACCCCTAGAGATTCTGTTGAGCTGCTAAATAATAGAATCAGGTGTGGCATGTTAGGGTTGAAATGAAAACCATACAGGATGGTAGATCTCCGGGAACAGGATTGGGCAGTCGTGCCCTAACCCGCCGAACCTCCCAGTCCTTCCAGAAAGAGATACTGTAGATCTCTGGTGTAGGGAAGGGTTGGCCTAGGGGTGTGCCATAACTGCCTAAATAGTGCCCTGGCCCACGAACTCATTCTGGTCCACCTAGTTCTACGCAGAGTCGACTACAGTGTATGAATATTTCTGGCTATGCTGCTGGTGGAGACAGCGAATGCTGCCCAAACTTTCTGCCCCTCAAAAAGGGAAAAAAAAAGCAAAGTCTTCTCGAGCCATTGTAGATGTTTTCGTTATAAATACAAGATTGGGTTTCAGGACGTGTCGTGTGCTGTGTGACACGACACTGTAGCCGAACTACTTTTCCAGTGCACTTCTCTTAGAAATAATTAATGTTCATTTTCTTGCCACTTCTGTCAACAAGCGCATCAGCAGACTGCAACTGTGAAGTTCTGCCCAGGAGTAATTATGGAATTTTCCGGAATGCTGATGTTCATTGTGGCCCATTATTCAGCCTCTTGCACGTCTCCCCCCCCGATAGTCAGATAAAGCTGATTGGTCAGGCCGACTGGGGACAGCATCAGTGCCTTAGGGAGAGTAAAGCTGTGCGTGTGTGTGCGTGTGTGTTTGTGGGGATGTGCCTGTGTTGTGTTGTTTGTGTCGTGTGTGTGTGTGTTGTGTGTGGTGTGTGTGTGTCTGTGTGTGTTGTGTTTTTGTGTGTTGTGTGTGTGTGTGCGTGTGCGTGTGTTCTGTGTCTGTGTGTGTGTGTGGTGGTGTGTGTGTTTGTTGTGTGTGTGTGTGTGAGTGTGCGTGTGTGTCTGTGTGTTTGTGTTTCTATGTGTGAGTGTGCGCGTGTTTCTATGTGTGTTTGTGTGTGTGTGTGCGCGTGTGTGTGTGCGTGTGCGTGTGTGAGTGTGTGTGTGTGCGTGTGTGTGTGTGTGTGTGAGTGTGCGCGCGTGTCTGTGTGTGTTTGTGTTTCTGTGTGTGTGTGTGTGTGTGTGTGCGTGTGCGTGTGTGCACCCTGAGAGAGACTGCAGGGTGCTTTTCGCAGACGTATCTACACACACCCAGCCCACTTTGTGCTCCCACACACAGTGTTGTTTTAGAGTTTGTTGAGGATCTCCACCACATATTGATTACTCTAGAGCTGCAGAGGGCACCTTTGATCTGTTGCAACCAACGCTGAACTTTTTTGTTTTTCTGCGTCTAGTACAGTTTGGCGTGAAAGCAGTATGTCATTACCCTTACATCCCTGCCTGTTAGGCAACGTTTTGTCACCGTGACTGAATACCCTCGAGTTGCACACGCAGTTGTGAAGAAGCCACCCGCTCGCTTGCTTCCCCCGGAGCATCGATAGCGTCTCCTCTTCACTGAAGACCTTTTGTCCCACGGGACGTCTGGTCGGCGTCTCCTCTGTGTCATGTCCTCCTGACGAGACGGCGCTCGTTTCCGGGAAGTGCTTTCGTCCGATGGCCGCTCCTGTTGCGCTTTGTTATTTAGAAATTGTGCATCAGTCACATGTGATGCACAGGTCCGTCCACTCTGATGTGCTTTGCCCCACGTGCAAACTCCCGGAGAGAAGAGGGGTTTATTTTATTTTTTATTTTTTTGCTCAGTTCATTGTCCCGAAGCCTTCATGAAGCATGGGTTACCCCAGCCATTAACATGTCGTAACAGCTTTAGTAGACGTTCCTCTGCAGATGGCGAAGCACACGCTATTCGAACACGCCTCTTAATAACACATAATGCCAGTTCAATCAAACGATGACCGTATGGTCAATCCATAATGCCAGTTCAATCAAACGATGACCGTAAGGTCAATCCTTCTACCAAGAATCCCTGCGCAAATCCTTACAACTAGCTTATAAAGGGGTCTAGTATTATACACTCAACGTAAAGTATGATCAAATGATCACTTGTAGCGTCACTTTTTAAAGAACGTGAGCTGTAGGGCATTGTCTTGTGTGAAATAATGAGTAAATAACCTTTGTCACTGCTTATCTTGCTTTTCAGTTTCAGTTGTTTCGGTGCACAAAGGCAGTGTCTGAATATCTCTTTTGAGCATGAAACCAGGCATAACTGTACCCTTCATACGTTCCTTTGAAAATCGGCCTCAAGCCACAGAGAAGCTTTGTTTTCCCTCCATTCAGAATTATTAACTGAAAACCCAGTGCTATGGTTCTCCGCGTTTTAAAAACGTGTCACCATGACAACTGCATGGAATTGATAAGAAGTAGGTCCCTGCCCCAGCAGGAATAATTAATAATTTTTTTTAACCCCATGAAGTGTAATGAAACTGACGGAACAACAGGAGATGAGTACAATGTGCGCTGGAACTAAAGAAATAGACAATGTGTTTATACACGCAGGCTGAATGATAAATCAAATTCATATTGATATTGAGATTTGGACATGTTTTATTTTACATTAATAAAAAAAAATGTCCAATATTTAGACTTTCATTTTGTACATTTAATCATCAGGGAGAGGAATATAGAGAGATGAATGTAACTGGCTGGTAATGGAAGCTGTGCATGCACTGTGGATTCTGACCAATCAGAAATAGCCTTCTTGGCTAGGAGGCTAGGCTATCCAATCAAGTGTACAAGAACACTTGAAATATGGCCACATGGGTAGGATACGTTTTTCCTACCATGTAACATTATGTGCCTATGCTTGTTACAGTCATACATATACCTGTGTAATTACATTGTAAGTACCTCGTAATTACATGAGTATATCTATAACGTGAAGTTACACGTAAAAACGCAGCAGACACAAAAGTGAATATGGATATAACTGTATACTTATTATCTCACTAAATATTAAATTGTGGGGTCTTTTTTTTCTTCTTTTTATATTATTTCCTCTTAATTTTCCTCCAGGCAGAATTCTGTACCGCCCTTGGGGACTTATTAAGTACCAAACCATCTTTCTTCCACCCTCAGGGTATGAACGAGTCGTGCTTTTATGAAAACACTGCTCTAAAATAAGCTCATCTCTCATCCTCTTTCTCAAGCTCTTGTCCTCTTATTTGAGGAGGGAAAATGGACTAAATGACAGGATACATTCCAAACGGCATTGGAATGGATCCTGTCACTTTCCTTGTTGAAAAATAACGTTGAACAGTAGACTATTCCCAACTATCACCCATTTAAAAAAAAAAAATCAATGGCAGTGCTCATTTTTAATTGAATTCGCTGTGTGTTCCGCTGAAGAAGATATTTCAGAGATTACTCCTTGTTTGATAAAAACAGACCGATTCTCTTTTGCAATACTCCCTTATCTTTTAGGTTGTTTGTTGTCAAAGGCATCAAAAAATCAAAAGGACACTCAAAAGCATGCGTTATGAACACACGTTTGAAATGTGCCTAAGTGAAATGTCTTGGCTGAGTTCTGGCTCAGGTATGTTGATAATATATATAATTTATACCTATGAATTCTGTAGAACCCAATTGTGCAAGCCCTCTATGCATTTAATGGTAGTTTTTGAAAGAAAGTTTCTTATTTTACCTCAATACTTTTTGATGACAAAACATGGTGCAGTGAAAATATTTTCAAACGTACAATTTGTTTTATTTTTATGGAATGTACCTTGCAGGTTTCCACATGGTAGAATATGTTCACTCTTGAGGTTAAGATCAGAGCCCCGTGTCCCCTCTTAAGAAGATACTCACTAATAGTAATAGTAATGGAAACAGAGAGTGGCAGTATGGAGCTGCTAGCAGAGGCTAAATGGCTCTGCTGAGGTTGCAGTGGAGTGCTGTCCCTGTACCATTGAGCCCGGTATTTAGACTGAATTATCTGTACCCGCTTATCCTGGGCAGGGTCACGGGGGTGCTGGAGCCTATCCCAGCATGCTTTTGGCGAGAGGCGAAGGAGTGTATGTAAAAAAAAAAAATGACGATAGTAAGCGGTGTAGGATGCACGTTAGCATCTACTAAATACCTGCATTGGCCAGTAAGCAATTATAGCCGATTTCACACAGCCAGCTTCATGCTGCCCAATATGCAATTTTTTGTTTATCCAATACAGCGTGAAGGATGTATGTAAATAAGATATGTATAAGAATATATATGGTTGGGAACCCCCCCTCTCTCTCTCTGCAGGTTGAGCAAACACAAAGGTGGGCCTCTAGCTTCTTAGAAAATAAAATCGCCGTGAATTCTCGACTCCATAAGCGCATGAATGTATGGATGACCCCCCACCCCAAAAAAAAAAATCTGCTCTCCATAATTCAGTATTAAGAATCGAATAAGGACACTAAACCGTTCAAGGGTATAAAAAAAATATTCAGCCTGAAATTATACATTTCTATTGAAAATCCCATTTCTTCATACAGATGCAGCTTTCAAACCCTCAGCATTCGATTCTCTGCATGTAATATTCATGCAATATTCAGTCATAGGAAGATGTGCATACCTTAGAATGTGAAACATTTATTTTTCCTTAGAAATCTTCTTTGCCTGGAATCCAGGGAGAAGTGGTCTAATCTATTCTCTTCTGTTGTATTATTCTCCTGAGCAGGGAGTGACTGCAATCAAACTGACTATTCATTCTAGTTGCCGTGAGGATGAAATAATATCCAATAATTAGGCCCATTTGTGATGCTTCATTTAATGGCTTTTTTTAACCAGTAAAACAAAAGAAGAGCAATGTGCAGTACGATATTTTAAACACTTGATTGGTGCAAAAACAAATGCCTTGACCAATCATTGGTCGTGTTATTGGTTTTGCATGCGCTGAAAGGTTTTGCATGTGCTAAAGCTCTTAATAAACCATTCAATTATTTGATCATATTGCATGATTTATTTTAATTACGAAGGGGTATACACATGAATTCTGAAAGGTACTTGCTTTATTTATTTTTTAAATTTCTTTTCAGTGCTTGATTGCTAATTTGTTCTAGGCAGAATACCTCAGGACCCCATCCACATGGTTTAGGGCTGTCCAGTGATATGCCTGTTTTTTGTCTCCATCGCCCTCCTTGGAGTCTTTATGCAAACCAGGTAGACAGCTTGTACCGCTGGGCACCCCGAGCTGTCTAAAATGGCACCTGCATATTTGCTATGCAACTTTCATTTGCACCTTACCTGGTGTGATATGATTCACGTGATGACTGTGATGTTGTGAGCGTGCATCCAGCATGTTTTGAAATCATAAATACAAATTGTGCGTCAATTAGCAAACACTAGAGGAAAAAAAACCCACAACAAAAGAGAAATACTCCACTGAAATACAAATTTCGGAATCGTTTGTAACTTTGAGAGTGCAGTGAAAATACCCTAAATGTTATCTATCTGTCTGTCTGTCTGTCTGTCCACACACACACACACACACAGGCATTCACTCATACACACACACCCACATGCGCACACACATACACACACACACACACAGCTGTACCTAGTTATCAGTTTTGCCATTACCCCCATCTCTCACAGATCAGATACAACCGCTGCGCAAGCACCATGTATGCAGTCCGCTATCAAGCCATCTCCCTGTCCCCCAAATGACTAGCACTTTCTTCTGATGTGTCAGCTGCAAGTGCAGACGCTAATATATGACTTCTGTAAACACATGAGAGAGACTTGTCAGCGTTTAGACTCTTCGCCGCCGAAACCTCCGCTTTAGGGTGTCAGTCCAGCCGCTCAGATCTCGCCGAAACCGACACAGGAAGAAAAAAAAAAGGAGGGAAGTGCAGATTAAGCTAACGGACGTGGGCGGGTTTTACAGCCCCTAACGGACGGCTGCAGGTGTAATAAACACCCGTTCCCGTCGGCTCGCGGAGTAAAATACACGCTTTTCACGGGCGCTAATTCCCTTTCACACCGGGATCCTCTCAGCGCTTTTAACGCCCGCTTCGCCCCTTATTTATCATGTCGTTAACGCGTTTGGTTTAAAAAATTTTTAGCCGCAAAATGTCGGCATTAGTGACACGGGCGAAATATAGCAGACGCTTAAACATTTACAACTGATGCTGCTTTGCGAGTGGACTGAACCGCCCCACTAGTGTTACATTATACTACATTACAGGCATTTAGCATTCAGCCGACGCTTATCCTGAGCGACTTATACAACATTTGACATAGCATTTATATTGTACCCAATTATACAGCTGAATATATACTGAAGCAATGCAGGTTAAGTTCCTTGCAACAGCAGTGTCCTTCTGGGTAATTGAACCTGTGACCTTTAGGTTACAAGACCAGCTCCTTACCTATTACACTACTCTGTCTCCCAGTATTAACCAGTAGCCGTGGTCCTCCGACACGCCCTCCTGTGGGGGCGACATAGCTCAGGAGGTAAGACCGATTGTCTGGCAGTCGGAGGGTTGCCGGTTCAAACCCCGCCCTGGGAGTGTCAAAGTGTCCTTGAGCAAGACACCTAACCCCTAACCCCTAACTGCTCTGGCGAATGAGAGGCATCAATTGTAACGCGCTTTGGATAAAAGCGCTATATAAATGCAGTCCATTTACCATTTACCTCCGATTGCTCGGATCCTCCCTCACAAACCGAGGCCTGCCGCAGTTTCACGAACACTTGCTGAACGATTTAGCCGTGGTGTGACAGCACGTAGAAAAGGAGAGTGGCAATGTATAACAGGTGACAGCTTCAAAGCTTTCCGTCAAAAGTAATCTAATTCCATTTGAACTGCCTTCCACCAATCACACGAGCCTAGTGTGGCAGCCACGGCACCCGCTGAGACCTAGACGATTTCTCCCACAAATTAACCAAGTCAATTATACCTGCAGCGTCCTGTTATATCTGTGTGAGAAAAACCTGCCAATGTGTGTATGGGGGGAATCGGAGGAGAAACAGGTGTTAGCTCAGGCTGCTTATTGAAAAGTTACAGGCTGTTCTGGGAGAGCGACGCGTGTTACTTGCCTCGCTAACGGTTTCCGGTTCGTGCTAGCCGTGCTGAAGTGATGATGATGACTGACTGTCATTAGGGGTGCAGCTGGCACTGTCCTTCTAGAACGACCCCAAACGGCGGTGACCTGCGTGTAATTAAACGGTGAAGGCCTGGGGGGGGGGGGCTTAACCCTCGCTGGAAACCAGCCCAGGGACAGGGGGCGTGGGGGTTGAGGCCCGTTCGTGTTCAGGGGTGACCCCCTGGCTGCTTCGGAGGAGAGAGGAAGTGGTCACGAGGGTACTGGTCACGGGGAGCAGATGTCTGCCACGCTGCGGCTGAATGCTTGTTTCGGACAGCCGGGTGGGGGGTGGGGGAATGGGTTGGGGGCTGTGTGGGGGGGGGGGGGGGGGTTGCCGGTGATGTAGGGGGATGGGGCCGCAGCAAATCCGCGTTGATGGTGCTTACCCTGTCCGGACCGCGCCGATTCTCGTGCCTGCAGATGTTGTGAAGATGAAAGCTGTCGTGGACTCTCCTGAGATGAGAGCTGGGGGGGTTGGGGTGGGGGGGGGACAGTCAGGTTGGATTCAGGTTAAAAAGCCAGCGGGCTTACAGGTGCTCTTCTCCAGTGTCTGATTCCGCTGCTGCAGTTTGAAGAAAGAATTTTTTTTTTTTTCCCATGTTGATTTACCTCACAGAAAAAGCCAGAAAAACACAAAGCTCAGTTTTGGTTCTTCTTTTTTTCATCACCATTGCAAGGGTCTCACGTGTCCCTCAAAGAAAAATGCTTATAATTTGATCTTCTCATCCTCTCAGGTGTTTATTTTTATTACAAATTTAAGAGCGTGAAAATGAATAAATAGTTATTTTTCTTCCTCATGAGTGTCAATGAAAGACATGCAGTTGCCTTTCAGAACACTGAATGCTACTGGATACCAATCGAATTGCAGCAGTGGGGTGGGACAGTCACCCTTAGCAGAACATTTCTTTGCCCTTGTCTGAGAAACAAATTTCAGCGCATGCAATTTCTTTTTTTTATGTTCTCGAGATAAAAAGTTTATATTCGTTCAGCCAAAGTCATTATCTTAACTTTGAACTGCCACCTGGGGCATTGGGGGGAAATTATGCGCTATCTGTAAATCTTATTCTAGTCTAGTCGACAATCTTGAGTTTATGGCGTGTAATGCTCCTTGCGAGTAAATATTCTGAACTGTACTAAAATGTCTTAATCAGATAACACAGCTCTACGCTACACTCATTATATTGCCAGATATCTAAACATAGTTTGTCTATGCTGGCTTCACGCACCGGTTCGGATACACATTTATTGGCTGGTACCGAGCTAAGCTAGCATGGAGCGAAGACGATATAAACTGTAGCGGTCATTTAAAGCTGTCAGTATTTCTGTATTTGTCCAGTCATTGTAACTGCTTCTGCTATAGCCAGTTTTACATCTAAGGCACAAAAATAATTAAAATTGAGGGAATCATTTGGCCTTGAAATTAAGTAGTTGATTCAATGAGGATCAGTATTAACGAACCTCATTAGTTAATATGGTAGCTTTTGTTTTCATCATTAGATGGCATTAATAGGGGATCAACAGAAGTCGATACAGGCCATTTGATGTGCCTTCTCTAGTTATGTTTTTACAGTACAAATTAGATCATTCATACATGACAAGTATTATTTCATTCTTGCTTTCGAAACGCAATGCCTGTGATTGTGATAATGATGCTTAACAATGCTACAGACATCAATAATTTTCTCACATTAGATATTGCTCTTTGTTGTTTTGTTGTTATGAAAAGAATTCCTTTCCACGCTGGGTTCTTTTATAAAGACCAGACTGCAGCTCTGGGGGTTGAAGGAATGGACTGCAGCCAAAGCAAAAGTGTTCTGTTCGCTCGGTTGAATTTTTTTTTGACGGCCGCTTAATTAAAAGATTGATTGCCGTTAACGCTGCGGCGGGGACGCACGGGGGGGGGGGGAACGCGGGGGGGGAACCGAATCCCGCCCGTTGGCGCTTAACGTGCCCGCTTGCCCGACCTCTGCGCTTGGCTTCGCGAGCGCGGGGAGCGCGACGAGCATATGTGCACACGACAGCGCGTCCTTTCGCCGTATAATAAGGGGCGGTTTAAATATGGCTTAAGTCCCCCCCACCCCCCACCCCCCGCTCTTCTCCCTTGTTTCAGTAAACATTTCCTTAACCCTCCAGGCAAGCAATTAATCACGTAATCTGTCCTTCAGCTCCCCTCAGGTCATGCGTGCCACCCTGGCTGCTCGGTATCGCTGTGTCGGAGGTGCGGTGTCTCCCGCTGTAAAAGGAGAGTCGCTGCGCGATACGGTCTCTTCTGTGAGGTCACACTCGATCGCACGACGACGCAACTCCGTCGCCGGCGCCGAAGGCTGAAAAGTTTTCCAAGGGCAAAAATTCCCAAAATTTAGTGTTTTTGGACCGAAACCAGCAACCGTGCCGCGTACCATCACGTTGACGCAGTGGCGTAGGCTTCGCTTGGACATTGGGGGTCACACATTAAGTGGGGGGGTCTGAGCGTCAAGTCAAACACTTCATTTCCTGCATTCTGGTGAATTATTATGCACCAGTTTGCACCTTTTCTGTCTTTATTTATAAACGTCCTCTGCTTCTTTCCTGTTTTCATTGGGGGGGGACAAATGCACGTGTTCTAAATATTGAGGGGGACGTATCCCCCCGAAATCTATGCCTATGCATTAACGGGCTGGGTAGCAATGTAGTATAATGGTTAAGGAACTGGTCTTGTAACCTAAAGGTCACAGGCTCGATTCCCGGGTAGGACACTGCCTTGAGCAAGGTACCTAACTTGCATTGCTTCAGTATATATCCAGCTGTATAAATGGATGCAGTGTAAATGCTATTTTAAAAGTTGTGTAAGTTGCACTGGATAAGAGCATCTGCTAAATGCCTGTAATGTAATGCTGAGGACCTTTCTACTGCTTACATACCTGGATGATGAATATCTGCTTATGTGTGCTTAATGCCATTAGGCAACAAAGTAAGAGACGAAAACTTCTTCTTTGCCATTTTCCTTGTTTAAATGATTTTTTATTGGATTTTTGATTGCTCTTAGATTTTTTAACACTAAGAAGAAAACCCAGCAACCCGTCTAGCCCTCTATCATGTACATTTAATATGGTTCAATATGTGAATATGTTATGTTAATACGAATATGATTTAATATGTAAATGTATTAATATGAACATGTTTTTCTGTCTTGAATCGGCATGCATAGACATATTACTAGCATTTATTTGAATATTACCTAAACATGTTATATTCCAGTTTTAAACATGGCTAGTGATTGGATTGCACCAGTCGCTGGTTTTGTTATTAGTTTTGCATGCGCTAACAGGTTTTGCACCAGCTAAAGGTTTTTAGTACATCAGCTCCTCTGACGCTATAAAATTTCACTCTGCTCTTGTTTTAGCTTCCTTCTGTATGCACCTGTTCAGCAGAAAGAAGCTAAAATGGCCAGAAAATCCTGAACCAGAAATACGCTGAGTAGGCATTACTCACGTAGTCTTAAATACTGCAGCTTTGAAGAGTAATTCGTTTCCTCTGGAAATTGCTCTTTGTTTAACGTGACCGTTCTTTCTTCGTTCCTGGGGAACAGCTGGCATCGGTACCTGGCCACACATGCTTATTACTGGCGTGCATTGCGTGACGAATACCGAGCAGCCGGTCTCTGCGTTGTGTAGGAAATTTCTGGGATAGAAGAAGAGGACAAGAGGGCAGAATAATTAATATTTTCATACGTGCAAGCATATGGAAAAGATGTCCGGGCGTACACACAGGTTTTTTTGTTTTTTATTTATTTATGTGGACTATATGATTGCTCTTGGAGGAAAGGGGGTTGGTGTGCATTGGCAGGTTGAAGTGTTTTGGTGGGTTGATGTGCCGTTGGGGGTTGAAGTGCATTTGGTGGGTTGATGTGCACTGACAGGTTGATGCTCATTGTCCCTAATAACTGAAAATCTAGAACTTATTTCACTTTTCTATTTCATTTTCTTTGCCTTGATCATTTTGTCATCAAGCCATATTTACAAAAAATACTCAGAGTTGGCTCCCTTTTTATATATCTTTTACAGTAATAAGGGAATGGTAGGGATGCTGCATCGCTGCGTGTGCTGGTGGTCATGTGGTTTATGTCTTCTGTGACTCCTTATGTACTCTCAAGAATAGCCCTGTCAAGTACAGAATTCCAACTCTGTAATGTGATGAGAGAGGGGGTCTTCCAAGCAGAAAAATATGAATATACAGTATGTATGGATATAAATCTTTTTTTTTTTAAGCCTGATCATTCTGGTCAAAGGTGACGTATGGATTGATTTGATCCGATATGTCACCTTTAAAAGTTTTTCATTTTCCGCAGAACAGTCGAAGTCTCCTGACATTTCCCTCTTGCTTTCTCTTTCTCTCTCTTTTTTGCCCGAGGTACAGAATTCTAACCAGCCTTTTCTTTCAGCTTGTTAAGCAACCCCTCCCCCCACCCCCCCTGCACCCCCAACCCCCTGAACATATTCCTGTGGTCCCCTTTTGTTACAAATAGGCTGATAAGTGCGCTGAAGGAGAGAGAGCCCGGCTCAGATCTACCTGAGGAAGCGATTAAGGGACTGAATTCAGTGTGATTAATGAAAGGGGGGAGTGTGGTGGGGGGGGGGGCTACTGATTGCTCATCCTCACCTTCCCTCCCTGAATTAACGGCTACTCTGGCTGACTGACGCCTCCAAAAATGTACCTGACGATAATGACCCTACTTTCTACCGATTGTTTTTCCCCCCCCCCTCTCTCTGGTTCGCTCTCTCTCTCTCTCTCTCCCCCTCTCTCTCTATCCCTATCCCTATTCCTATCCCTTTCCCTCTCTCTCTCTCTCTCTCTGTATTGTATTTCAATGGCGCTTTTGAAAAGGCGTTCTTTGATTTACAATCTCAGGTGCAAAGAAAACTGTTTGTCGACCGATGGCGGTTAGCGTGATCGGAGAAATGGCGGCAGCCCGAGCCAGTAATCACTTCGCTTGAAATAGAGACTGAATTACAGAGTGCTTAAACTGCCAATTAGCGTGAATCTGTGTTTTAACAAGCTTGCCTGTTTTTAGAAAGTATCACCTTTCAACTGCTGAAGTTTTTTTTTTTTTTACTTACTTGTAATGTAGAAGCATTTCTTGTGTGCTCGATGTTTGATTTGTTCGATTATGGAAAACAAATGCTGTTTAACTTTGTACCAGTAGTTACTTGTTGCAATTTAAATGCCTTTGCAAACCAAGCAGGTGTGACTGGGGTGGCTCGTTCTGTTAAGACACTGTTCTTGCGTATGGATAAGCTCCACGGTCTGATATCTATTAAGACGCTGTTCTTGTGTATGGATAAGCTCCATGGTTGGATATCTGTTAAGATGCTGTTCTTGTGTATGGATAAGCTCCACGGTCTGATATCTATTAATACACTGTTCTTGCGTATGGATAAGCTCCATGGTCTGATATCTGTTAAGATGCTGTTCTTGTGTATGGATAAGCTCCACGGTCTGATATCTGTTAATACACTGTTCTTGTGTATGGATAAGCTCCAAGATCTAAAATGTGTTAAGACGCTGTTCTTGTGTATGGATAAGCTCCTCAGTCTGATATCCGCTAAGGTGCTGGTCTTGTGTGTAGATGGGCTCCATGGTCTGGTATCTGTATCTCTTAAGACGCGGTTTTTGTGTGTACGGCTAAGCTCCATGCTTCTCTGTGCTCTCCTGTACCAACAATGCATGCTGCAAGCATTCCTCCATGCTGAATTTGGGAAAGGGGTGGTGGGCAGGGGTGGGGGGAACTTTTTTTTTAGAAGGAACTAATACCCTCTAAAAAACTTACCAAAAAATAATAGTGGGTATATTCAGTCTTGGAGCTTTTGCGTTCGGTGCCCAAGAGGCCCGTTTGTTCATACTGCAGCAGTGATTCTGTGAAGGAAGAGGCGCTGTGTGAAATACGGTGTGTGACATGCAGCCCGACATGCAGCTAACAGGCTAATTAGACCATCAGAGCGAAGTGGCGAGGGCCAGTCTGTGTAGCGCGCTGCCACGGCGGTGTCAGGGTTGGGCTCGACCCCCCTCCCCACCCCCACCTCCCCCAGCAAGCAGGGCTGTCGCTTTCCAGTCAAATATTAATGCCCGTTTCAGGAACAGAGTTCCCGCGCCCTCCGCTGCCTTGTGTTCAGCCCTGTGGAGTGGAAGTCAGATCCGCCCGCCGGTTCTTAATAACCGTCTCTGAAGGCTTCCTCGTTAGCATCCGCTATCAGATTAGCATAGTCAGGTCAGTCCAATGAGGCAGCATGAGGCAGCACGCTACCAGATTAGCATAGTCAGGTCAGTCCAATGAGGCAGCACGCTACCAGATTAGCATAGTCAGCTCAGTCCAATGAGGCAGCACGCTACCAGATTAGCATAGTCAGGTCAGTCCAATGAGGCAGCACGCTACCAGATTAGCATAGTCAGGTCAGTCCAATGAGGCAGCACGCTACCAGATTAGCATAGTCATGTCAGTCCAATGAGGCAGCACGCTACCAGATTAGCATAGTCCGGTCAGTCCAATGAGGCAGCATGCTACCAGATTAGCATAGTCCGGTCAGTCCAATGAGGCAGCACGCTACCAGATTAGCATAGTCAGGTCAGTCCAATGAGGCAGCACGCTACCAGATTAGCATAGTCAGGTCAGTCCAATGAGGCAGCACGCTACCAGATTAGCATAGTCAGGTCAGTCCAATGAGGCAGCACGCTACCAGATTAGCATAGTCAGGTCAGTCCAATGAGGCAGCACGCTACCAGATTAGCATAGTCATGTCAGTCCAATGAGGCAGCACGCTACCAGATTAGCATAGTCATGTCAGTCCAATGAGGCAGCACGCTACCAAAACCTGATAGCAGTTAGCCGCGATCTCTCTGCGAACGTGTATCTAAATATGTGTGCATATCTAAATCTAACTGATGTGTGTGTCTCAGCAAAAATGTTTTCAGTGTTAAAAAGTTAAAAGTTATTGACATAAATGCTGCCAAGGTATACCTAAACACACACATTTTTAAACTTTATTTAAACTTTCAATCCATCATGTTTCGCACAAATGAAATTAGCCATCTTCCAGAGTAATGCTACCCATTTTCATACATTTGTACAAGCCACTTTTAGCCCTTTCTTCATCTTCTCATTTCTCATCAGATTTGACTTATTCAGACATTTTGTCACCCCGAAGACACACATCTAAGCGCGCTTGAAACTCCGTATGGTGAATCTTTCCTATGACGGTTAATCCTTAAAAGTCCTAAAACATTACACGCAGTGACTGTATTAAACACACAACGCATGTTAATGCAGATTTCATAAAATCTTTGAAGTTTTAAGGGGGGGGGGGGCAAAAAGGGTTTATGCACAGTAACATTTATGGTGGTAGTATAACTCTGAGTTGATTTAATGCTTTTACAGTTTGGTTATTTCCTTGAGAAACCCTGAGATGGGACAAACTCTCAGTGCCTTACAGGTAAAGACTATGGTCAGTAAATGTTTTCATGTCATCAGAAGATAACTGGAGGCAGTTCTTACTAATTATTGTTAAAAAAATAATTGAATGACAAGGGTTTCATGTACGCGTTAAATTCTCTCTTGTACGTTGCATACCTGAATACACAATGGACAGCTCAGCGAGCTTCCGGATCTGCTAATCTCTGGTAAGCCGAGCGTTTATCTCTTTTATTGGAGCCACAATAGCCTCGTCCCCTGGAGGAGGTCTTAGCAATGCTGGAGGCCCCCGAGTCGATTCCAGCCAGCCCCCCCCCCCCCCCCATCAGGGCCTGCTCTGAGTGCGTAGCTTAGCGCCGCAAATCTGTTTGGATGGGGCTACTGCTGCTGCTGCCGCCTGGAGACCTGGGGAAATAATGGAGGGAGGAGGAGAAGAAGAGAGTGAGAGAGAGTGAGAGAGAGAGGAGCTGGAAGAAGGGGATGAGAGGAGGAGGAAGTGGAAGGGAAGGGAGGAGATGAGAAGGGAAGGGAGGTAGTAAGGGAGGGAGAGAGAGAGAGGGAAGAGAGAGGAGGGAGTGGAGGGAGAGGAGGAGGATGGAGTGAGTGAAAGAGAGGGAAGGAGGAGGGAGAGAGAGGAGGAGAGGGGAGGAGGAGAGGAGAGGAGTGAGTGAGTGAAAGAGAGAGGGAAGGAGGGAGGGAGAGAGAGGAGGAGTGAGTGAGTGAGTGAGTGAGAGAGAGAGGGAAGGAAGGAAGGAGGGAGCGAGAGAGAGTGCAATCCCTGTGGCCCTCCCCACACTTCCAGATCAAGCGCTTCTTTGCCAATCCCTCTAATGCGAAGTGTCAGAGCAGCTGAGCCTCGAACGTGAAAACTTCATCAGGGCCATTAGCATCAGAGAGAGAGAGAGAGAGAGAGAGAGAGCGGGGCGGAGGAGAGAGAGAGAGAAGGACTGGGGAGAGAGAGAGCAGGACGGGGGTGGGGGGGAGGGGGGCCCTGAATTTCAGGCAAATTCTCCTCCTGCGCCTCCCTCCTGTCTCTGTGCCCGCCTGTATCCCACCTTTCTCTTATTTATGTTTATTTTAGGTTATTATTTTGTTGTTTGTTGTTGCTTGAGGGGGACGGCTTGTTTAAGCGGTGCACGGCTGGGTAACGGAGGAAGAGTCGAGGCTCGCGGTCCGCGCCGCAGATCGAAGTCAGACGTCCCCTCCTGGGCCGGCTCGTCCGTCCGTCCGTCCGTCCGTGCGTCACCTCCGTCTTTTTTTGGAGGCTGAGGCATAAATATCTCTCTCCGCAGCCATCTCCGTGGGGCTCTGCCGCTTCGAGAAGGAATCGATAGTTTAGGGAAAAAACCCGGGGAAAGTCAATTACACACACACACACACACACACACACACACACACACAAAACCCGGCTATTTCTGGAGAAAGCGCGTTAAGTCATTAAGGAGATGCTGTCATGGCGTCTGATCCAGCAGGCCGCGCCGTGTATGCCCAGTGGACGTGTAATTTGTCTGGCAGAGTCGCGCGATCCCTCTTCCCCAACGGGGGGGGGGGACAGCTTGTTTCGCGGGTGAGGGCCAAGCGACATGAGTCCCGTACGCTCGACGCAGCGACATCAATCAGCGACGGCCGCCTCCGAACGCGAGACGACGAAAAAGGGGGGTTGATCCCGCGTCATATTTTTCGGACGTGAAATAATGAACGTGATTCTCCGCACAGCGAACGCCGGTTTTACCCCGCGTGGGGGGGTGAGAGACTGCCGCTGACGCTAAGATTAGAGTTTCCCTGCTGGGCGGGAAAAAAAAAGAAAGATAAATTTGAGAAAAAAAAGTGCTGTTGGCCAGAATAAAAATAAGGATGGAAATAGGGGAAGTGTCATAGGCTTGTTAATGTCATGTGACCCGTGGCTGGAGAGAGTGTACAGTATGGGCTGAGTAAACCATACTCACCCATCTATTCCAGCATAGCTCGGGAGGTAAGAGCGGTTGTCTGGCAGTCGGAGGGTTGCAGGTTCGATTCCCCGCCCTGGGCGTTGTCGAAGACCCTGAGCAAGACACCTAACCTCCCTAATTGCTCCCAGCGAGCTGATTGGTACCTTGCATGCCAGCCTTTCACTGTTGGTGTGGGAGTGTGTGGGTGTGTGGGTGAATGGGTGAATGAGAGGCATCAGTTGTAAAGCGCTTTGGATAAAAGCGCTATATAAATGCAGCCCATTTACCATTTATCATTCCTGAAGAGGAGTTTCTGCAGACAACCACAAGAGGATTTTAGATTTTATATTCAGCACCACACGTAGGTGTCTGTGGATTGAAAACATTTGATAGATTTAAAGAAAAAGAAGAAAACAATACTTCAGGTATACAGTATATCTGGTCTTATTGAAGTATTTTTTTATTGAGTATTCTATTTTCAGATCATTTTGGTTTGTTTCTGAAATTCTGTTGAAATCTCAATAACAAATGACAGATTCTCACCATTCGAAAGGGCTACCTTTAAGCAGCATTTTCCCCCTAAAAGACGGGCCCGTGTGCTTGTGCCATCCAGGTGTAGAGTTGGGCATATGTTCTCCTGGCCGGCACACATCAAGGTGTTACCTGCAGGCCTTTCATCTTTCCCGCAAGTTTGGCGGGCAGTTCCGCGGTGCGCATTCAACAGCTTCCAAGAGCTCTGGCTCTGTCGCCGTCACACCTCGCGATGAAACAAAAAAATATAATAAACGCTACTCCGGAGGGAGTCGGCACAGTCATTGTTGAAGGACAAGTCCTGTTCCCAAAAGCTGATTGGTCAGAGTCAGAAAGGCTCTGTACATACGCCCGGGGAGAGGACTGAGGTGTGGAGCTTTATCGCGCGGTCTCTAATATCTGACACCGCTAACTCTGACTCTCTCGGGAGATGACTGGCGCCAGCGGAGAGTCGGGGTGTTTTTTTTGCATCCGCTCTAAACGGGCGAAGCAGGCGTGCGAACGGAAGATCTGCTCTAGTGCAAAACACACCCCCCTGGGAGCGCAGGATCGATGCGTTCTACCCCGGAGCAGTCCGCTCCGTTTAGCACTGCCCCCGCTCCACCAATTACTGCCCCTCATGAGGGCAGAACAAATACCTGCCCCCCGCTGAAAGGGAACCTTGCGGATAGCGTGTTAAAGAGACGCCGCGAGGGGGTGAGGGGGTGGGAGGGGTATTTGCGTCGGCGCATTATTTGGACTTGTTTAGCCAGTCGCAGGGCAAGTGTAGACTCGTTTGTCCAATCACGGAGCACGTGCGGACTTGTTTGGCCAATCACGGAGCACGTGCGGACTTGTTTGGCCAATCACGGAGCACGTGCGGACTTGTTTGGCCAATCACGGAGCACGTGCGGACTTGTTTGGCCAATCACGGAGCACGTGCGGACTTGTTTGGCCAATCACGGAGCATGTGCGGACTTGTTTGGCCAATCACGGAGCACGTGCAGCAGAGGTGTGGCGCTGAAGCAAAACATGTATAATAAATGTTATTGACCGTAGTGGTGCTGTCAGTATTGAGTGGTTATTTTCATTAGCTTTAATATAAAGATTTTAAATAGCTTTTTTCCCATGTGAAATGCACTAACAATGTCTTGTTTTTTCCCTTGAATTTCTTTTAATGTTCTCGATATTAAGCCAGAGTAAAAAAAGTTATGACTGCCCTGTATATTGATTGACACGATATTTGTATTAAATATATGAGCCTTTATTCTTTTTTCTCTGATTTCCCTTGATAGGTCAAAAGAATGTAAATTAGCTTAGTCTAATGCTTTTTATTAAATGTGAATTTGCGTATTGTTTGTGTGTTACATTTATCTTTATGCATTTATTCCTAGTCCAAAGCAACTTACATTGGATAAATATTTACACACAGTCCATATATACAACTGGATCTTTACTTAAGCAATTCCCAGCTGATAATTTTTTTTTTCTCCAAACAGTTAACATATTTGTAAAGTGTTTATACTTATTATATTACTAATTTATCTGTATTGTATGATAATTGTCAGTGACTAAAATCAAATTGGTGGAAATAATAAAACCTTTTCTTGAAAACACTGTTTAGCACTCTGATGATGGCCTTACCTCCTGGTCATACACCGTGTGCGTGAAAAATCGAATCGTGCTGTATGAATTATGGGGAACGTTCGATAGCAGAAGGCTATGGTGGGTGGTTTGAATCTGATGGAGATCGCTGTGCATTTAGATTGTATGGCTCACGGAGCGCCAGAACTAGCCACCTCCATCAAATTCATTTCTGCCTGTGCCCAGAAAACCGGCCTGGTGATCACGCTCCAGCGGCTGTGTTTAAATTTTTTATCGCGTGTTGTGGATCATTATTTATTGAACTACTTATGCGCTTTCTAAAGAGACCCCTACCTATATTGACCCGGGGGTCACTCAGACATATTTTTAGCCTTAACACGAGCCATCTATCTTCTCCTGATCCTTTTCCCCATCTCATATACATAGCCCAGGGGATGCTGGGAAACAGTGGAGTTGGTTTTCCTGACAGGTGAAACAAATTGGAAAATTATCCCTGTGAATGTAAATCTCCCTCTGAAGAGGATTTATCTTTAGAAAGACTACATTCCCCTTCAAATATTTCCCCTCTCTCTCTCAGAATTGCAAATTCCTTTTTTTTTTTTTTTTTTTTTGCTATGAACTGTGAGAGATGTGTGACGCGTGGGTCTGTGAGAATTTGACCTCCGTCGCTCCGCTCCCACAGAGGTCATACAGCTCAGCCTTCCGGAAGAGAAGAGGGTGAGCGTCTCCACGGTGACCGTGGGCCTCAGCACGGTGCTGTCCTGCGGTATCCAGGGAACGCTGCGGCCGCCAATCATCTGGAGGCGCAACGGAATTGTGCTCAACTTCCTGGACCTGGAGGACATCAACGTAAGGCTTTATCTGCACCTCGGATTTGTTTATCTTTCTCTTTTTTCCCCCACCTCTACCCCCCCCCCCCCCAATGGAAATTGGTTTTTTATTCCCTTCCGTGTATTGTGATCGATATTTTGAGATGATGCTTTATTGAAAATTTAATAAGCTTCATTTTTTTTTTTTGCGGTGTATATTTTTACTTTTTCCCCCGTTGCTAATTCACCATCTGCTTTTATTTTCTTTGATTTGTAGTCATTTGTGGTAATTGGCGATAACATAATGATTTTGGGGCATCAGGATCTGTGCCAGAACCTCTACTGATTTCAGGAGCGCAGGCACATTTTTTTTTTTTTAAACCCAAAATAAAACAAAACGACAATAAAAAGCAGAATATATCTCTGAGCGGTGCTGCTGGATTGACGTGGTTAATGAGCTGTACAGTAAACTCGTATTTAACTCACCTGCAGTGCCAGCAGAGTGGGGTCCTGCTCATTGGCCAAATTATTAAAGCTCCCTTAATTGCACCTTAACGAACGGCCTCGTTAATTGGTGTCAACTCGGCCCAGGAAATGACAGCACACAGCGAACAAATAGGTTTATAGGAGTACAAACAGAAGGAAAATCACTCCCGGGAGACGTTAATTTTATTTCGTTGGAAATTTTAATAGCGCCGTTTTCCCGCGCGAGCCGCGTCTAAGCGGAAGGGGTAGACCGGCGTTCCGAATGTTTATTTTCAAAAAACAGTCAGTTTGTCTTATTGAAAACATGCATTTTGGTTGTAATAGAAATTCTGGCCAGTGAGACTACAGAGCTCCTCGTGCACTTTATGTTTCCAGAACGTAAAATTGCAGTGTTCGGAATCATCAGGGCTATTTCGCCGACTGCAATTTTCCCAGAGAACAAGATCGCTCCGCCTAATGCACAACATTTCACACAGTGAATACATTCCCCCCCCCCCCCCCCCGAAAATAAAAAACCGACCTGCACTGTTTGTTCCTCCTGGCAGTCAGGAAGAAGGCAGTACTTCAGGGACACCCAACGGAACGCACTTACGGCTCATTACACTCACCTGCCACCGCACTACACTACACTTGTGTATTGTCGACTACACGCGCGACTAAAACAAGAGATTAAAATCTTGAATATCAGGATTACATAATTCATGAGTGATTGAATAATGCATGGCCCCTGGTTTCATATTTTTTAAAAAGCTGTATCTGACACTTATTTTAATTTATATGTCAGACGTCCCTTTGACTCGCTCAATTTGGGGCCGCGAGAGAAAAGCGGTTCAGTCGGGATAGCTCACGTATTCAGATTAAATAGTTTAATGAATATGCAATGCAATCATTTTGGTTTGGCGCTGCTTTAGGTCCTTCTTGTGCGCATGACAGCGTACGCTAACGTATCAAACAGAGAGGACATTACCTCTGTCCTACTGAACAGGAGAGATGCCAACCGCCCCCCCCCCCCCAGTACATAGAAGCAGATCCATAGAACCAGTGTACGCTGGGGTGGGGGAGGGTGAGCAGAAATTCTTAGAGCATCAGCAGCATACAAAGAGCAGCACAGGAGAGGGGTTTAAAAAGGCGCCCCATTGGTGATTCGTGCCTGTGATTGGTTGAGTACGAGACCATGCAGTGACGTCTGTACGTCATTGGTTGAGTGCGAGAACAAGTGGTTACTGAGGCCAGCCAATGGTTGGCTGCAGCAGGAGTTTCCTGACAGAACATGCCATGTGCACTTCATGCATGATGCTCATTAAGCTACTCTTCAAACACCTAGGAATTATTGTTCTGCTTAAACCACAATTAATATTCTTCATTAGAGATTTTTTTGTTTAGA
Organism: Anguilla rostrata; assembly: GCF_018555375.3. NCBI lineage: Eukaryota > Metazoa > Chordata > Actinopteri > Anguilliformes > Anguillidae > Anguilla > Anguilla rostrata. The sequence continues at coordinate 2,869,085 of NC_057941.1, forward strand.
ACCCAGGGCCAGGAACAATTAAAATGTTTTGGGAAAATGCCCTGGACCGCAGCCTTGTAGTTCTAATTTTATTGTAAACAAATACATTTTAATGGCACCCTACTCTTAAACTGTAATAAGTAATTATATTTTTTAGGATATAATTGCTATATCGTAAAATCTAAGTACAGTTTAACAAAATTGTTATTTCTCTTCGCCAGTTCCCGTAGTGTTTCTGAAATGCTCATCTAAATATTTAATATGTTTATGCAGTGTGAATTTATCTTTTTTCATAAATATACAACTGGTATATTGTGACTGTGGAAATTATTTCCTCGCTGGATCTCCTTTAATGTGAAATTTCAATGCGCTTCGTCTGTTGCCATGGAGCTAATTCCTCACCTGTCATTCCAGCATCCAGTGGCTCAAAACAAAGCAGGACCCCAGCTCCTGAAACACTGCTGTCCGCCATTCTGTGGGCTTTTAGCTTTACACCCGCGACCCGGCAGGCGATGTGGGCGTGGCCTCTCCCGGGGTTCTAACGGCACCAGAGGTCCTCGTAGCCGAGGCGACTCACGCACACACACACACACACACACACACACCCGCCCACGATCCCGCCCCACTCCCTATCCAAATCTCGTTTTCTCAATCCTTTTTTAAAAAGTGTCGCGGCTTAAAATCCCCTCGGGCGAGTTGCGCATTCTTCGAAAAACAAAAAAAAACAAAACAGCCACTGACTCCGTCAATCAGGCTAACGCACCTTTTTTATTTTTAACCCTTCCTATTTATCAGACCGTTGTGGGTTCTCGACCCGTCCTGCAGAGGGGGGGGTTGGGGGGCGGGGGGTGGAAAACGTACTGATTGACGGGTCCGTGGGACGCCCCCTGCTGTTTTGTCTCCCTTTTTTCTTCGATTAGGACTTCGGTGACGACGGCTCGCTCTACATCACCAAGGTGACGACCATTCACATGGGGAATTACAGCTGCCACGCCTACGGGTACGAAGAGCTCCAGCAAACCCATGTGCTCCAGGTGAATGGTTAGTAATGACATACATGACATTCCGTGATGATTTGATTATGTCACTGCGTGTCACTGTGGAATATTCGGCAGGTTTGCATATTTATTCCAGGTGTATGGTTAGTAATGACATACATGGCATTCCGTGTTGATTTGATGATGTCACTGCGTGTCACTGTGGAATATTCGGCAGGTTTGCACAGGTGTGCATATTTATTCCAGGTGTATGGTTAGTAATGACATACATAGCATTACCTGTTTATTTGATGATGTCACTGTGTGTCACTGGGTCACTGTAGAATATCGCAGTCAGGTTTGCAGCACACTGCAATTTCGCTCGTCTCATCAATATAGCGAAGTCCGGCATCATCCAGTGCATCAATTTCCAACATCAAAAAAATCTATTTTCCTGCTGTATAGTATGATTTCCAGAGCTAATGTATGCTACGGCGCATGAACGCAGTGGATAATATTCAATGAGAATTATAATATTTGATGGTGGTGAATCAGTAGAAGTATCTCAGGCAATTCGTTGCGAACCATGCCAAATCCTTCATAATCGTCGTGACGTTTCTATAATATGCGTGTAGTCTGTTCAATTTGACGTACAGTCCGTATAATACCGTCCGTCATACATGCCAACGTTTGATTGGTAAGGCTGGAAACAAATCTTTTTGACTGGGCTGCAGTTATATTCAATTAATTGTTTTTTCCAGACAAGGATGTGGACTGCCTGAAATAGCTAGAGGCACAGAAAACAAAAGGATGTCTTCCAGCGATTAGCAACGCACGCGTGCTTTTTAATAATTTGCGCTGGGCTTCGGCTGTAGAGACGTGCGCCTACAGAACCAGCCTCTCTCCCTCCCGAGCGCTGCACACGTAAACCCGACGGCAGCAATCCAATTTCACAGCTTTGTGTAAATCTCCGACAGATACGTAAATGCTGTGGGAAAGCTGAAAAATTACTTTCAATTAACCGGGACGATAGGGTGTGATTGCTGCCTTTCGTTAGCCCCGATCTGCGCTAACCGAAAAATGACACGGCAGTGATGAATAGACAGTGAGGATCTGTGTGAGGGAAACGGTTTCAGTGGCGGTCATCCGATTGTCTCGTAAAACTTCCGCAGACCGTAAGATTTTAACTTACAGTGAACGTGCATTTGCCAGTAAATAACCGATCTGTGTTGCAGCACAGAATTCTCCATCAGTAGATTAGAGGACTGGGTCCTGTCTTTGCGTTCATTTCTGAATCGATCTTTCCCACTCTGCTGATCCGTTGTTGAACTCAGTGTTCACTCAGTGTTTGGCATAAATCGGATATTGTCATAATAACGGACACTCTGTAAATCAGGGGTGTTCAATCTTATCCGAAAAGGGCCGGTGTGGTACAGTTTGTTTTGCCACCTAAGACTGATTATGGCTGATGAAGCCATATTACATAATCAGTGTGTGTAACACCTCACCCCACCTTTGATAAGATGACACCCTGCTGTAAATAGAAGTGCATTATTACCAGGTGAGTCCGGTGGCTGTCTAACCCCCCCCCCCCCTGCTCTGCGCCCCCAGTACCCCCAGTGATCCTGGTGTACCCCGAGACTCAGGCGCAGGAGCCCGGAGTAGCCGCTAGCCTGCACTGCTACGCCGACGGCATCCCCAGTCCCAGAATCCTCTGGCTGAAGAACGGCATGGACCTGCAGCCCAGAGGATCCAAGCAGCTCAGTCTGAGAGGTGAGACAGGCTGCTGTGTGTATAATCAGCTCTGAGAGGTGAGACAGGCTGCTGTGTGTAGAATCAGCTCTGAGAGGTGAGAATGTGGTACAGCTAGGGGCAGGTGCTGTGTGTATAATCAGCTCTGAGAGACAGGCTGCTGTGTGTATAATCAGCTCTGAGAAGGTGAGACAGGCTCCTGTGTGTATAATCAGCTCTGAGAGGTGAGACAGGCTCCTGTGTGTATAATCAGCTCTGAGAGGTGAGACAGGCTCCTTTGTGTATAATCAGCTCTGAGAGGTGAGACAGGCTGCTGTGTGTATAATCAGCTCTGAGAGGTGAGACAGGCTGCTGTGTGTATAATCAGCTCTGAGAGGTGAGACAGGCTGCTGTGTGTATAATCAGCTCTGAGAGGTGAGACAGGCTGCTGTGTGTATAATCAGCTCTGAGAGGTGAGACAGGCTCCTGTGTGTATAATCAGCTCTGAGAGGTGAGACAGGCTCCTGTGTGTATAATCAGCTCTGAGAGGTGAGACAGGCTCCTATGTGTATAATCAGCTCTGAGAGGTGAGACAGGCTGCTGTGTGTATAATCAGCTCTGAGAGACAGGCTGCTGTGTGTATAATCAGCTCTGAGAGGTGAGACAGGCTGCTGTGTGTATAATCAGCTCTGAGAGACAGGCTGCTGTGTGTATAATCAGCTCTGAGAGACAGGCTGCTGTGTGTATAATCAGCTCTGAGAGGTGAGACAGGCTCCTGTGTGTATAATCAGCTCTGAGAGGTGAGACAGGCTGCTGTGTGTATAATCAGCTCTGAGAGGTGAGACAGGCTCCTGTGTGTATAATCAGCTCTGAGAGGTGAGACAGGCTGCTGTGTGTATAATCAGCTCTGAGAGGTGAGACAGGCTGCTGTGTGTATAATCAGCTCTGAGAGGTGAGACAGGCTCCTGTGTGTATAATCAGCTCTGAGAGGTGAGACAGGCTCCTGTGTGTATAATCAGCTCTGAGAGGTGAGACAGGCTCCTGTGTGTATAATCAGCTCTGAGAGGTGAGACAGGCTCCTGTGTGTATAATCAGCTCTGAGAGGTGAGACAGGTTTCCAGGTGAGATTCCCTCAGGAAGGTGCTGTGAATACCTCATTTTGGGAATCTTAATATTGTGGTTATGATTTGCCTCAGTATTGAATCTGGCCAATGGTGACCCAGCTATTTAGAAGACTATTAAACATGCCCCTCCCCCCCAAAGAAAAGTATCAGCTGGAAGTTGCGTACACTGCAACCAGCCATGTGATGATCCAAAGCGGGATCTCGGTATAAGAGAGTGTGTTCTGTAGCCCGTTTATGGCGTCACCCTCATTAGGAGACGGTTTATTGGCTACGTGCGGCTCATTACCTGCAGTAATGGGCTGTTATGAGCCTCAGAAGTCCTGCTGGAGGAGGATCAGCGGAGCTCCTGTTGAGTGCTGCGTGTAAAAGGGTCTCGCAATCGAGTCCAAATGATTTTTAAAATTTCTATTTGCTGAAAGGGGGGGAGTACCGGGGGTGAAGGGTGTGGGGAGGGTTGGGGGTGCTCGAAAGGCCCCCTCCACCATCTACGTGGCGTCTGATAATTTTCCCATGGTTCATTATGTCTGATCTTTACACTGAAGGGCTGAAGGTAGGGAAAGTTGTGCCTCAAAGCATTGCAACACATGCAACACAAATACATTATTATTGTCATTATTATTATAATAATTATTATTAGTATTAGTATTATTATAATAAAAACTGTGATAATTCCCTGACCTAACAGACCGTAGTCTTTCATCGCTCTATTAATTTTTCTGAAAGCAGCAGTTGGAGCGTGCGGAACCTGCTGATTACTGCGCATTAAGACAAACTAGCGCTTCACTTTTAGCTACAGTTTACTGTCCCGCGTGGGCAGGCCGCGATGCGATGCGCCGGGCGCTGGATACGAGCCGCGTCTGGGGGTGTTTAATTAGAGCTGTTTTTCTGCCAGGATTGCACTAACTGTAACGTGACACTATTTATTTCCTTCTCTCCGAGGATGGGGCGTCGTACGCACGTGACAAAAAAGCTGCCCTGGATGTGCGTATATGTATCAGGCGTTACGGCGGTGGCTGTTCTACTCTCTTTCCCAGGAGCTACAGAACGATCAGCGCTAGTTTCATGTGGCTTCCTTTGGTATCGTTCATTCATATTTCACGAGAGTTTAAAAAAAAAAAAAAAAATACTTTAACATCCAGGCGCGCGTTTTTATTTTGCGGATTCGTTTTTTTTTTCCATTAAAGCATCCGAGCTCTAGAGGGGCTGAGAAGCGTTGTGGCTTTCTCGTATCGAACCTCGCTTATATTTGTGTTTCTGAAAACGCAGCGTCTACATACAGCTTACTTCTGAAATCTGCATGTGCAGTGTCTGTTTATTTTGAAAAGGGAGCCTGTGCCTGTGATATTTTGCACGGGTACTGAATTTAAGCAGGACTAAAATTATAAATCTGATTGTTATTCCGATTCAAACTAACACGAGGGGGAAATCTTAGTATTCCTTCGGTGAATAATTATCAGTCATTATAAACTGTGCCCTGTTGTTATGCTGTGATTAAAAATAGCATGTACTGCGGTGCATTTATAAATGCTGTTTTCTATTTATTCTTGATTTTTTTTTTTTTTTTTGCTTTGCGTACATACAAGGCAGGAAAATGTCCTTAAATATACACAATATTAGACACAATATTAAAGTAAGACATTTTCCATGCATGTATACATATGCATGTCACACACTAACTGAAACAGTAAACCTCACAAGATACGAGAGTTAAAATGTACAGTGCGAAATCAACAGTTACAGAGTACATATAGTCCTACTTATGGTACACTTACAGAGTACATATGGTCCTACTCTGTGACCCCTTTTAATTGAAAACTCCCTTGTTTGTGTCCATCTCGAAAAAGACTTCTATAACTGACGTCATTTTACCTATTTAACAAGGCAGGTTGACTGAGATCCAGTTTCTTTGGATAGTGCAAGGAACAGAGTAGCCAATCAGATGTTGGGGTTTTATTAGGTAGCCAGATGTAGGGAGCCATTTAATAGTGTGAATCCGACCATCATATGGGGGGGGGGGGGTGGAGTTCTGAGGGATCTATTAACAAACATGTTGAACCAGAGCCTCACTTTAATGTCTTACCCAAGAGACATCACCTCCCATGGTACAGTGTCCCCATCATGGCACTGGGGCATCAGGTATCTCTCTGGGAAAAGAAACTTCCTACTTCATCATCCACCTCTTTCAGCAGGAACTTGGTTTTTTTCTTCTGCTTCTTCTTCCTTTTCTTAAATTAAATTCAAGTCCACCCAAGCCCAGCTATGCGTCCTGTATCTCTTTGGTAACAGTGATGAAATCTGGCATGGCCGTAAACTGACTACATTTCTTACCATTATGATTTCATGAATGCCAAATGACTTCTTGAATAATATTTTTAACAAACTAGTATTACACTCGGTATCCTCCGGGTACTCCGGTTTTCTCCCACAGTCCAAAGACATGCAGGAGACTCTAAATTGCCTGTAGGTATGAGTGTGTGAGTGAATGGTGTGTGTGCCCTGCGATGGATTGTCAGCCTGTCTAGGGTGTATTCCTGCCTCTCACCAAATGCATGCTGGGATAGGCTCCAGCACCCCCCCGTGACCCTGCCCAAGACAAGTGGGTTTAGATAATGGATGGATAGCATTACTCTATGACACCAATAATGCTCTTCATACTCTCTTTTGACACTTACGGTTTTATGTGCAGTGAGAAGTAGTTTCATCAGAGCACAAAGGAAGGCCCAGAAAAGAGAGAAGGAACAGTTGAGTTTAACACAGGGGAAAGAGAGCTTTGCATAGGAGACAAGCCGTTTGTGCACAAAGGCAGACCAGCTTATTGTCTTTCTTTTAACGCTCCAGCCTTTGAAGAGTTCCCACTGGCTTGAGGTCAGCTGTGATGTTTATCAACTCAGTTATACTCTGGGTCACACACAAAAGCGACCGTATCTCCCAAAATCTGCGCTACGGTTTTATTTTATGATCCATAAAGATCCAGAAGATCCATCTTCCTGGTACATAAACACACACGAGCCATTCAAATAATCTTTCTATGTAAATTTGACTCTTACATCAGGAATAAGGCTCCAGTTAGAGAGTATCACACAGTTTCTGTCCTAAAGGTGATTTTGAGGTGTACGGTATGTGCTGTTTGGCAAACCGGCTACCACTGACTTCGCTCATGCAGTACGATGCGTTGGTGAACTCGCAAAGGTGTGTCAGAGTAAGGCCACATTACCTACTGTGGAACCTATGCATGGTAAGAAACTCGTTGCTCGAGACATTCTGTGTATAGAGCTATAGAGCCTTCATTTATTACAATGTTTTCTATTTGCATATTTGATTGTGCAGCGTCTAAACGGCTTGCTGGGGAAAAATCCTTCTCTTTGAAGCTACACTAAGGTGTTGTGTTTCATAATTTGAAAGCACTCCATAAGTGAAATATATGAAACACGTTTCAGTCTAGTAGGATGAAACAATGCCTTCATGTTGCTTAATGAGACATTAATAGAAATACTAATGCACCGCTTTGAAAGTTGCCCTGGATAAGAGCGTGTGCTCAGTGCCAAATTGAAAAGTGTAAATATAATTTCTGCCATAGAGCAGAGGTGATATTGCTGGTGGTGTTTTGCTTCACTTTATGGATCACAGTAATGCTATGAAAAATGATACCGCTTGTCTTTACAGCACTAAAAGGCCCCAGTAACTGAGGTGTGTGAATTGCTAAACGCTCTGTCAGAGTTATGTCTGTCCTTACCAGCAGAAACACTTTAATGGTGACTTGTTTGTCACGCCTTGCGTCTCTCCAAGCTGTTCAATTACGGAGTTATTTTCATATAACTTACTCCCAAACAGAAAAGCGTTACGGACCGCACGTCACGCAGGGTTTTTGTTTCGCCGAGATCGTTTGTCTTTCCAAACGCAGCATTCGTTTTTCAGGATTCTTGGAACCAAGCAAAGAAAAACGCATCCAAAAAAAAAACACTGGATCAATTCATTGCTTTGGCCTGTCCCTGTGGGCCTCAGCCTGTGCAGAATCTCAGAGACAGATCTGGAAAGTAAAAATGTTTGTTTAAAGAGAATTCTATTTCTTCTGGCTGCACTCAAAAAAAAAATTGAAACCAATCTTATAAAATCTTTGAGTTACACTGATAACATCAAGTCAAATTCATTTGTACAGTGCATTTCACCAACGTTTGGCACAGTACACTTCACAGTACAAGAGCAAGCCTAGGGTGACGTGGCTTACTGTGAAGGAGAAACTTACTGGTTGGGACTGATCAGAAGAAACCTTGACAGGAACCAGATATTATTGAATGCCATCTCTAAATAATAAATGATCTTTAGTTTTATGGTCACCTGATTCCCATTATCAGGAAGTTTGACCGGATCAGCTCACTGACGGTTGCTAAGATTTTATGAAAATCATCGTTTTATTTTCAGTTTTCTTTCTACTCAGCAGTCACAGTGGAACCAAGCATGCCATAACTCTGCACCTGAAATATTTAAATTATTTTGGGTGTCGGTTTTTACACCTGTTCCGGTTTTTCACAACTGTTTACATTTTTGGGCTTGTAACCGAAAGGTCACAGGTTCGATTCCCCAGAAAGACACTGCCGTTGTACCCGTGAGCAAGGTACTTAACCTGCATCGCTCCAGTATATATCCAGCTGTATAATTGGATACAACGTAAGTCGCTCTGGATAAGAGCGTCTGCTAAATGCCTGTAATGTAATTTTATTTCATGGAAACGTCAGAGAAGATAGAAAGTGAAGCCGAAGGGAGACCAGAGACTAGAGTCGCTTGGAAATGGCTGGCGGCCATGTTCATTCACTGGAAAGAGCATTCATATCTGTTAACTACTGTGCATTTCATGGGTTAAGCAAAGACAGTAACAGCAAAAAGTTGAGAAATAGTGTTTTTTAAAATATTTAAGTTGCGGTCTATTTAAGGAGATGTTAAAAGGCAAGATGAGATAATGGCATTACAATAATAATTTGCAGATATCCTCTTGACAGCGGAGTAGTTAGACACGCGAGTTAATGGGTACGGGGCGGGCGGGACGGGCGTGAACTTCTGTAGGTGTTATGCGTTGAAGTGTGAAGCATAATCAAATAATGACGGCGGGAAGAAGAACCGGAGAATCCTCTCTGCGGATGCTGTAATTAATTTGATCTGTGAAACGGTTCGACTGTCTTCGTTCCTCCGCAGCGAACGGCAGCGAGCTCCACATCGGGAGCGTGCGCTACGAGGACACGGGGGCCTACACCTGCATCGCCAAAAACCAGGTGGGCGTGGACGAGGACATCTCCTCGCTGTTCGTGGAGGACTCCGCCAAAAAGACGCGTAAGCGCGTAAAAACGCCGCCCGACTCTGTCTGCATCGTGCGTTTACGCGGTTACACCTTCTTCTGTCAGCTCTGGTGAAATTAAAAGTTGGCTAAGTGTAATAAGTGATAATTAAAATCTAGTTTAGGAATGGTGGGTACTTGTATCAGGTGTGTTCAATGTCAGGATGTTCAAATCTACAAATCAAGATTCAAGACTTCTTTTCAGTACCCTGTTGAACCCTGTGGTTTATTCTTCTTAAACCCTCCTGACTCTACAGGGAGAGAGAATGGATGGAAGGCTGGCACTGTGGAGACTTTGACAAGCTTTTTTTAAAAAATTGAAAACCCCTTATCATGTCTTGGCAGTGCCAAACTCGACATCATAAATACGGGCGAAGCGATAAATTAACACACCTTCATTCTCAGGTGAAGTGCACTCCTGTAGGGAACGGTGAAATGTTTATTCCGGTGTGCCGTATCTCTGTTGTGAAAAGGGAAAGCGCCCAAAACCCCAAAAAACATGATTTGTTTTCACCGCGGACAGTTATTAGGAACACTCTGTTACCGCGACAGACGACGAAATGCCGTGGCAAAGCGCTAAAAATGCATTTTTGTTCACACTTGACTTGTGACAGTACAGTATCTTCTTCACCGGCTGCGCGGAAATAATTACTGTTGGCGATGTATTATCATTAAGTCACAGTTTTTTTTTTTTTTTTAATTCCTGAAATTGACTTTCGTTTCTTTCCTTCGTTGCTTTCTGACACACCATTGCTACAGTCGCTAACATACTGTGGCGAGAGGAAGGTACTAGAATAACGTGTTTTTGTTGTAGAGAACGTCTGTGCTTGTCTGCTTGCATTTAACCCTTCGAAGTGTACGATCGCAAATATGTGGTTAGCATGTTCTTAACTGAACATTCTAATGCTGATGTCACAATCACTGCCGGTAACTGAAAGCAGTGAAAGAGTTCTGGAACACTGACTTGGAATTTTGAAGGGAAAAAAAAGAAAAATTCCAAATGGTTTGCTCTTCAAAGGGTTAAAAAGTGCCTCCGTGATGATTCAGCATCTGTTCATTTTCATTACAACAAGTACCTCAGTTTAGTCGCTGATGTCTTGTGAAAAGTCCCGTTGGTTTCTTCAGTGTGACCTGAACGGCTTTTTCTGTCAGCATTCTTATCGTTTGGTGCAACCTCTACTGTATTTTCAAGGTCAAGTGCTGTCACAAAAATGTGTTTTCAGCTTTTTTTTTTTCTTTTCAAAAAAAGGTGTATTTTTATACACGAAGGACATTTGTAGATCAAATTCTGTGGAAGTGTACTGTTCGATCAGGCTGAAGTAAAGGTAGCGTATCAGCTGTAGCTAGAGCACAAGGCAGTACAGATGTTTTATCTGTATATTACCATAAAGCTGAAAACGGTTTTGTTACAGTACAGCGCCTCTTACTGTTCGTTCACCAGGTGTTCTGTGACAGATTAACCTGCATGTTTCCAGGATTTGAATAAGACTCATTTAATGCATAGCATATGGAATTTTAAAACATTTTCTCATAGTTTCTGTATCATGGCATCAAAATATGATTTTTAAAAAATCATCCTCCTGTGCCTCAATCAGCAATATGACACATTTGATTACTATTTATTACTTTCCTCTTGGACTCGCCCGGTCACTCAAGGGATTTATTCATGGCCAGGTCGGTGTTCAGGAGCTCATTTGGGCTTTTACGCTCCATCACACCTCCTGCACTCCCTCCCTGTATCAGCATTCCCTATGCAGCTCTCATTGCTGTCACTGCTTTGATCATACATACTTGTTGTTGTATCACATATGAGCAAAATATAATTACATTATAAATAATAACTGAGCGTAATATTTTATTATATATTATTATATATTATTATTATAATTGAAATGGTGCCCGTGCTGAAGGCTGCCGCTGACGTGCTGTGTGTGCACCGTGCAGGACTGAGCGTGGGGAACCTGTTCTACGTTTTCTCCGACGAGGGGATCACCATCCTGCAGCCCAGCGAGTGCGAGATTCGGAGGCGCATCAAGCGAACCGAGAGGATACTGGCCAGCTACGTGAGTCCTCCTCTGCCTCCCGTCTGTGCAGAGACGACGTCCTCACCCCTGTAGATACATGGGAGGATACTTTCGGCCATGGAGCGTATGTGGACACCTGACATCCAACATCTCTGATTCTGATTGGGCGAATGTGATTTCAGTGCTAGTTTGTACTTGGCAGGATTGTTTGTTTGTTTGCTGAACAGGTTACTCTACAGGGTTGGAGTCCTGATCTATGTGGTCACTTCTGGCACTACGATCTTTACTTCACTCTAGTGTGTTCTTTCTGCACCTCTGCACCTTGAACTAATGCACTTGTGGTACGTCGCTCTGGATAAGAGCGTCTGCTAAATGCCTGTAATGTAATGTAATGTAATCTCATCCAAAATTATGGGTATTAATATGGAGTTGGGTCAACCTTTGCTGCTATAACAACCTCTACTCTTCTGGGAAGGCTTTATACTGGATGTTGGAGCATTGATGCAGGGATTAGTTTCCAGGGCAAGGGGTCAGGCACTGATTGGGTGATTAGGCTCGCAGTTTGCTTTCCAATTTATCCCGAAGGTGTTGGATGGGGTTGAGGTCAGGGCTTGGTTAAGCTCTTCCACACTGTTCTCGAGCCAAACCATTCCTATAATGACCTTGCTGTGTGCCCAGGGGCATTGCCATGCTGAAACCGGACAGGGTCTTCCCCCAAATCGTTGGGGAAGCACAGAATTGTCTAGAATGTGATTGTATGCTGTAACATTAAGATTTGCCTTTGCTGGAACTTGAAGGGGCCTAGCCCAAACCATGAAAAATAATCCCAGCCCAGGCTAAGTGGTGTCCAGATACTTGGATCATTATAGTGTAAATAAGCTAACCGACGACCTGACACCTCAGTTCCTCTATTTTCTTGATTCTTGCTGTTCTTGTAAATTGCCAGTTTTCTAAAAATGCATTCAATTTCTTCTCTTATTGCAAAGTTTCGCATTAAATGGTTCACAGCAAGATGTTCAAATGAACTTTATCAGGGTAAAATGTGCTCGCAGAGATGATTTATCTCAGAATATTTTAGTCATGTTTTCAAGTTGAAATGCAATACATCTAAAAAACAATGAGGAATAGGCAGTCTAGTTCTTTATTTTCACAGTATAGAACTATTCTAGCAAATCAATCCGGGGAGGATTGATCTGCTCATTTGTGTCCATCAGCCACAAACAACCATGCGCTGTCAAAAACGATAACAAACTGTACATATTTGTATAAAGCCTTTGAAAAAGTTTGTGTTTGTTTACGTCGTTTATCTTCAGTGTGTGTTTTTAAAATTTAATATAAACTAGCTAAACCTTAAATAAATAGGATGAAGCATCAGTAAATTCCCAAGGGACATGCTGAGGGAAGAAATATCGCTTTGTTAAGACGTTTTTCCATCCGGCTGAAACAAGTGTGCACTTACGATCGGTTATGCGGCCGAAGTCGTTCTGTTTTCATTAGCTTGGAGGAGCTGCTCGATATTCTGCCGCAGCGCAGCGTCAGTGATGTTCCAGAAAAGTTGACTCTCTTTGCAAAAAAGCAACTGGAGTTTAGACGAGGGGAGTCGTCTTGTTTTCGCAGACGGAGTTGAGTTTCTCCGGTCTCTGCAATCCGTACCGGGGTTCAATAGAAATCCACTGAGCCACATACCAGCTTAAACAGCAATCCCCCCCCCACCTTTTACTGGGCACTGGGAGATGCTCCAGGGGCAGGGGAGTCCTTTTGTTGAGACCCCAGGAACCTGCAGAGATTAAATTATCTGTTCTTTCCACCCCTCCTCCTCCTCCTCCCACCCCCCCCAGGAGGAGATGTGCCCCAAAGCCGACGGAGACGCGCCCCACCGCTGCTCCTGGGCCTCGGCCGTCAGCGTCCGGGACAGATACGTCTACGCCGCCCAGCCTCTCCAGAACCGCCTGCTGATCATAGACACCCAGGCCCAGAGGGTCGCGCAGGTGGGCATCAGTCTTCCTTTAAAAAACCCCGTTAAGAGCTCTGTCTCCCCGACTCTCGAGAGGTCAGGAGAGGTAGCCAGGAGTGAATGGATCCCATTATTATCTTCTTCTTTTTTTTTGTCCTGGGGCAGAGGGAGAGAAAAAGAGAGAGAGAGAGATAAAGAAAGAGAGAGAATCAACGAGAGGGAAAGAATGAGAGAGAGGTGAGAAAGGGGGGGGGGGGCAAGCTGGGGGCTTTTGTGGCTCTCAGTACTGTGGATCCGTCAAGACTTCCTCTCCACCTCGCGGCGGTGTCCCTGCCCTCGGGGTTAATGCATCCTTCAGGACCTCTTGGCTTTCGCCCCCCCCCAACCGCCCCCCAACCTCAGCTCAAAGGATGTTTCGCAGTCTGCGAGGGGATTTCTCCCTTATTTTTTTTTTTTTTTGGAGAGAGGGTCAAACCTGGAAGAATGTCGGATAAAATAAGGTCTCCGCTTTATTATGTCCTCGCTGACATGTTTCTGGAGAAGAGACACTTCCCCATTTTCTAGTTTCACTCAGCACCTGGCAGTGCAGTGAACTTAACACGATTAAAGAAGGGATGGGAAACGATGTCTAGCCAAGTGTAACGTATTGGAAAACAAGGCAGAAATGATATGTTTGGAAAGACACACATACACATATATGTTTCTAAGAAGGGACTGTAACTACATACTTAACAAGTGGGGACCATAATTTTGAATTACTTCACTCACACACACACACACACGTTTATGTTACTTTGAGAGGACTATCACTATATACTTACCAAGTGAGGACCATAATTTCTAATTACTTCATACACGCACACATGCGCACACACGTCTATGTTACAAAGAGGTTATATCGTTCTGTACTCATAAAATTACTCTATAGTCACGAAGTTGGGGGACAACCATTATATACTTACCAAGTGGGGACCATAATTTCTAATTACTTCACACACACATGCACGTACACTCACACACACTCTTTGACGAGGATAACAGAAGTTGTCATTTCCACGTCCGGCCGATTGCTCTCCTGTCCTGAGAGTGACAGAGAGAGAGTTTTTTCTCGTTGGGGTGTTATTTCTGCCGGGGGGGGGGAGACCTCCAGAGCCGCGGTGTTGTCGCCGCGCAGTTGACCGGCGGAACATGAGCGCTTGGCCTCCCATTACGGAGCGGCGGCCATTTTGGCTCTGGAGCCGCGGCTGAGGGGAGCCGGTGACTGATCGTCTCGTTTCGCGGAGGTGACAGCGCCCCGGTCCTGGGTTTTAGCTCTTTCTGTGCCTCTCTCTCTCTCTCTCTCTATCTCTCTCTGTCTCTCTCCGTCTCTCTGTCTCTCTCTCTCCTCTCTCTCTCTCTCTCTCTCTCTCTCCAAAATAAAAGGTGGTGCAAACGGACCCCGTGCCGGTGAAGCTGCACTACGACAAATCGCACGACCAAATCTGGGTGCTCAGCTGGGGGGACCTGCGGAAGTCTCACCCCTCCCTACAGGTGAGCTGCTCCTGGGTGTGTGGGTGTGTGTGTGTGTGCGTGTGTGTGTGTGTGTGTGTGGAGGGGTGTGAGTGTGTGTGTGTGCGTGTGTGGTGTGTGTATGCGTGTGGTGTGTGTGTGTGTGTGTGTTCTGACCCCACGGGGGGGGTTAGGGGTTCATTCATCGAGCCCCCGGGGTCTTAGAGAGAGGGGGGGTTGGTGCATTTAGAAAACATTAGGTGGAGGTTTTTGAATCATTACAGAAAAATGTCTTGTCCTCACTGCTGAGCCATCAGGGGAACCTATTGCCATTCCACAGCGGACGTTTACCTCCCCCCTAAAGTGGGAAGAATCCTGTTAAAATCTCATGAGGTATTCTGTCCGTACATCGTCATGGAACGCGTCTTATTAACGGGGGCATCTGTTTCAGTGCCTGTCCGTTTTCCCGTCATTATGCAAAGCAAACGTGCTCACACACTCCATCTCAAGGAGGGAGAGGTTCGCCTCCGACAAAGAGGAGGGGGGAGGCTTGAAATTTAATTCCTTTTTTTTTTTTCCGAGTTGGAGAAATTTCACCGGCACATTTGCAGAGTCGCTGGCATTTGTTTCTTCGTCTGGAGATGGGAAGTGTCGAACATAACTTTTAAATGTTATCCGCTCTCCGTGGTGTTGAGTATTTACAGTAAGGGTTATGAATAATTCAAAATGGCTAAAAAAAACAATTTCAGAGAACTCACCTAAAAATTCAGAGGGCATGTGGATCGCACCTCAAACTTTGAGAATTCGATTAAGCCAGAGACACAGTAAGATATCAAACACCTAATTTTTAACAACCAGGTTTATTCTTCTATAAGAAACTGTGTGATTGTTAAAAATAAAACAGAGGAATGCTGGTTTTGAGCTCCAGAGTGGTCTTTGAAGTTGGTTTCTAGAAATGATTTCAAATAAGGCATATTTCTGTAATCAGGTTTTAACATACTCATTGTAGCATCTGGCATGAGCATATATTTAATGAAAAGACACGGTTTTGGTTTGTTTAGTTAAAGGTAGGTGTTATCCTGAAATTTAAAAATGCAGTTTGCACAAACCCAAAGTGCAAATTTGAAGTCCCGCCTACTGCTAATTGCCCGTGTTTGGAATGCACCGTTTTGAATAAAGTCGGAATTCATAGTCAGTGTGACAGTCGCTCAAGTGGCAAACTCCTCGATATCTTCTGTCTTTCTTTCCTTTGTCTTTTTAGGTAAGCGGGGGGGAAAAAATACCGTGTTAAGTTAATTGGCAGTGTTCCGAGTGCCAGACATTAAAACGAAAAAGTGGACCTTTCCGGCACAGCAGCACAAAGAACTTTGAACTCGCGGGATCATTACTGTCTAATAATGCATTAGCGATATTGTGTGTGAACTTATTAACCCTTTTGCCGTTGTACAGCGCAACAATTATAATTGGCTTTCGAACAAGGGGTTCTTGGTGGACCCCCCGGAGGGAGAGCGAAATCAGCGATGATATCCGTCCCATTGTGAAGTTTAATGGGGGAGAGAGTCTGAAGCACGGGCTTCGGGGGAAAGGACAGTCAGCGGGGTTCCGGATCTTTCCGCTGCACCCACATTCCAGCGGGAAAGCTCCAGCGGAGGCCGTCCTCCTGAGACTCCCGGCGGGAAAAAAAAGTAGCTTCATCCTTCCATCCATCCAACTATCTACCAATTCACCCCTACATCCAACTATCCACCCATCCATCCATCCAACTATCCACCCATCCATCCTTCTAACCTTCTACGCATCCATCCACCAATCTTTCTACCCATCCACCCATCATCCATCCACTCAATCCATCCACTCCTCCATCCATTATCCATCTATCCACCCATCTATCGATCCATTATCTATACCCACTTAGTCCAGGTCAGGGTCTTTAGGAGGTGCTGGAGCCTATCCCAGCATGCATTGAGTGACAGGATGGAATACACCCTGGACAGTTCACCAGTCAAAAAGTAGTTTATGTATTTAAATTTTTTTGGCATAGGGGGGCAATGCCAGGGATTTTGGGCCCCATAAAAAGACTGCATGTTGGGCCCCACCACCCCAGAAGAAGATCCTATGATCTGATATGTTTTGAGGGTCCCTTGGAATCACCCTGTAATACATTTTTCATTAAACTTAAAATGTACACGTGTTTAACAGAAATTAAATACATGGTATCAGAAATATGATTCTTTTTGGTATGAGAAACTTGTCCATTTATTGGTTTTATTTTGTTTTTTCTTGAGTAGCAGTCCTTCAGCAGTGAAGAGGCTCTAGCGATGATGTCGTCAGTAATTGCTCATCTGTCCTCAGGCCCCGAGATCTGAGAGTCTTTATTATTTCAGAGAGTGGTTATTATTTCAGCCACAGAGCTAGACATAACAAAAAAATAAATGTTTACTCACTTCAGGCTCAGTGTGTGTGCGTGTGTGTGTGTGTTTATATAATTAAAACTGTTCGCATATTTGTGAATTCGTTCCCGGAGAATGATGTCACAACTGTGAAAGACATGTTAGATGACGGTGTTTTCAAGTACAGCCTAAAAACATGTATTCGCCCCGGTCATGGAAGATGACTGTCTTGTTTTCCCCAGGTTGTGCCTGTGGAGTTCTCAGTTGATCTCTGGGGTCAAGGTCAAAGGTTAAAATGCACATCCTTCTGAGACCCTGGGGAAATTTTATTTTTCTTCACATAATACAAGCGTCTTGGATGACAAAAAAAGCATGTTGCAGTCAAAAAGTATTTTCAAAAACATGGTGTATTTTATTTTTATTGATTGTCCCTTGAGCAGCGGGCTTCAGAATAGCGGAATACATAGATCTTGAGATTAAGGCCAGGGACCCGTGTCCCCTACAGAGGACGCCGGGTCTTAGGAGGCTGTGCACAGTCAGCTCCAGTCTCACGGCTGCTCTCGCCGTCTCAGGTTGTGTCCCAGGCGAGCGTGGGCGAGGAACACCACGTCATCCGCACCCAGTTCCGCAGAGTAGACGACTTCTTCATCCCTCCCACCAACCTCGTCATCACACACGTCAGGTACGGCCGTTCGGCACGTCTCCCGGGACAACCGGCGACACCCTCCCGGGCTTCCTCCTCACCTCGCCGCCATTTATTCGAGTCCAAACACGGCGGGGTAAATCCCCATGACAACGCGCGTGCTCACACGTGACCCTTCCTCCTTCTTCTTCTTCTTCTCCTTCACAGATTCGGTTTCATCTTCCTGAGGTCCGAGCCTGCGGTGCACAAGATCGACCTGGAGACGTTCCACCGCGTCAAGACCATCAGCCTGAAGAACTACAGCTGCGTGCCGGCCGGCATGGCCTACACGCACCTGGGCGGGTTCTATTTCGTCCAGTGCGGGGCGGCCAACCGCACGTCCGCCGAGCCCCAGCTCCTCATCGACGGCGTCACCGACTCCGTCGTCGGCCGCAACGGCGACGTGGCGGGCCGGCCGCACGTGTCCTCGGACGGTCGCTACGTGGTCACCACGGACCCCGGGCGGCGGCGCGTCCGCGTGCAGGCGGTCAGCCTGCAGGGGGCGCTGCAGGCCAGGCGCGACCTGGAGACCGCCATGCGGGTCTCCGACCTCGCCTTCCACCCGTCCTTCACCGAGTCCAACCAGTACACCGTGGTGGCCAGCTCCGAGACGCACGGCGAGCTGCTATTCGCCGACCTGTCCACGGGGCGGAGCCAGGTTCTGGAGAACCTCAAAGACCCCGTCCCATCCAGGTCCTGGCCCTGGAGCGGGACCAACAGGGTGGTGGTGTCCAGCGGGCTCTTCGGGCAGTACCTGGTCACCCCCGCGGCACGATCCCTCTTCGTGTTGGACGGGAAACAGAGCGGGCCGCACTGCGAGGTTTCGGACATCGAGAGAGGTAACACGGTGGTGTGGGTCGGGGAGGTATGAGCGGAGGAACTGTGGCGAAGGATTTCAGTTCACGCAAAAAAAATAAAAATAAACGAAATGACAAAAAACAAAAAAAAAACCTTAGAAGTGATGTACATGGACTCAACCCTGGGACTGAGCAGAAGGAGCACAAACGTTGCTATTGTCCTAATAATTGGAAACAAAACAAAAAAGTAAAAAAAAAAAAAGAGTAATCGGAAAATCAATCGGGGAAACACGGCAAGATGATTTTACTGGGACAAAACGATGGATCCCTTCAGTGCAACAGTGATCTACGTGCACTTATCTAACCAGAGTTGTACATTATTGCACTTCCTTGTGTCACTGCAGATAGCCGTCAGAGGAAAGGAGAAATGGTGTTATTTTGAAACGGAACTATGCACAAAGCTCACTTTTATTTATTTATTTTCTAGAGTAATGCTTTCTTTTTTTGGTCCATGATGTCTGTCGTACACCAGTGCTGCAAATAGTCACTATAAGAAGTCTGTCTGTCTGTGTCGGTCCCTTTCTGAACCCAATGTCCTTTTGTTCATTGTAATTGTACATGTTCATGGTATTGTAAGTATTTTATAAAAACCTTTAATCTCAACCAGCACAGGTTGGCTTGAAACCTTGTCGTATCTTATGAAATAACGATTCTGTTGTCTTTTCGTATACTTTCCAAAGATGTCTTTAAGCCCTCTCTTGACACAGCCAATATCACGCCTAGGACGAAATATTAAACGGAAAGACTGGTATTCTGCATATTCAAAAATTTCCATGATGATTATGTATGATCTGTCGCCCCTCTGGTTGATTTAACCTCAGTGATGTCGTGTGAAGTCCGTTTAATTGTAAGCGTTTAGGCTCCTGCAAGAATCCATGTGCAATCCTACACAAGCGACTCCACTCGAATGAAGACGTCAGCTGCTTTGGTCCGTCCCCCCACCCACCCCCCCCGCCATCTCGCAGTGGTCAGCACGGCAGCCCGTTATGAACGAGGCTGCATGCGTGCATTTGTCGTTCAGCAAAAAAAAGACGCATACATCGAGGTGCCAGAGTTCACCGCTGCAGTCAGGAAATGTACCGCGTTTTTAGTCATGAGTGGAGGGGGAGGGTCTCTGAGAAGTGAGAGTTGCGTAAGTTGGGGGGGGGGTGTTCGTGGGGGGGGGGGGTTTCACCACTGGCACCCGTCCCAGTCCTGCCCCTCTGTGCCTGAGAGCTTAAACAACCCGCTTGTCCCCCCGTTAGTAAAATCCCGTTCTTCACTCTCTGCTGTCATTACCTCACATTCTAACCCCCCCCACCTCCACCCCACCTTCACATTGTCTCTTTCACTCAAAAGTGTAAACACAGAGAGTCCTGACCTACAAAAAAAACATTTTTATGTGATTATCTCAGATAAGAACGTGTGAAAAATTTAAGCCTGTCACCTGGGAAACATCAGATTAAATTATAGGAACCAGTAGGTTTGGGTTACTGTAAAGATGGTGAGTTTAAGACTTCTGCTTTGATTGTGGTCAGTCCTCTGTGTTTTGACCGTCCGTATAAGGTGCAGTCTTTTACAGGTCTAATGACAAAGCAACTGAGCAGAGATGCTTTCGACTGCCGTGTTACAAATTTAGTCAAATTTGATCCAAAATCTTTATTTAATTCCCAATTTTTTTCTCATTTAATTTGTGAATTAAATCTAGATCTGATCGTTTCTAATTTCTGTTGGATTGCAGGAAAAAGCCCCATGTTACCCTTCAGCTGAGAAATGCCTAGTACACAAATCTAATTAGCTTGAAAAAATTGTTCTGAATTTATCAAGAGAAACATTTGGTACATTTCAAAAAGGAAGGAGGAGATGGCATCTTCAAAAGAGAAGCTGTGTAATGAATAACTGATTTTGTACTGAAACTAACTGTGATCAATCCCTTTGGTGAATTTGTAATGACCATTTCAAATAACTGTGGAACCCAGAGGAAGTACAACCGAAATGTTTAACAGAGTACCTCAGATTTTTACATTCAGATAAGACACAATGTATTTCACATCAAAGCCAGCTGTCGTATATTGAATTGCAAATTCATGGTATTACAAGCTTGACGAATAAGCCTTTCTTCATTCAAAAAGTAACTTTGAGGTATCCTTGTAAACAGATAAAAAATATCTGTTAGACTATAGCATTGAAGGTCTATAACATTATCTAGACCACTGTTGCACTGAAAGAAAAATTTTTAAAATTAATTTTTTTCACATCTGACTAATCGGTAAATATGAAAAATTGAAGCTTGATGATGAAGTTACAAGGTACACGATGAAGGATTCCATAACACCTTTGTGCTTGAAAGGCACCAATGTTTCTTAGCGCTCAACATTTTCAAAATGATGATAATCACAATTCAACAATGAAAAGAAAATGCATTTATTAACACATTTAATTTAATTTTAAGAAATCGAGACTGTATGTCACCAAAATTTGTACATCCATTTTAAGCTTTAGTTAATGTGAGAAAAATGTATTCCCCATATTTAATATTTAATAACTCCAAAGAGACTGGCTCAGATGAAGAAGAAAATCCCTAAAACGTGTGTTCATGTTAATTGTCCCCATTGCATACGAGCAGAAATAAGACATAATGGCTTTGGGCCTAACGATGTTGGTGTGATAGACATTAGAGTCGCTGTTGTAGATAAACTGTTCTTGTTTTAGAACACGGTATAAAATTTAACTGTACAGCTTTTCATTGTGAGTTTTGGGTGTGTTTTTTTTTTTGGTTTATGGGGGGGGAAGTGGTTTGTAAAAAAAAAAAGATTCTAATAAAACAAAAATATGTACAGCTGTGAGACAGTATAAATTCATTGGAACACATTATGAAACGTATTAAATTAGAATATTCAGGGACGGATTTCGCCGAACGCAAATCAGGGGGAGTAAGGCCCGGCAGCGTCGTTCCGAACGGTTAGCGCCGCAGAAATGTCAACCGCTGCTCGTCTTCATCGGAGCGTATTTACACTCGTCTAATGATGTCATAGCTGCTGATTTACACGCACATATATTAGGCGTGTGTGTGTTAGTTGTTTTCCACCGGCCCCCAAGTTCATCGCACAGCATCTGATTCGTTTTGTAGAGTTTTTTTTTAAATTTTTTTTTGTTCCACGTTTGACTGCGTATCCATTCTTCCTCGTGTCGATGTTTCCCACAAGTCCATTTATCTGGTGCAGCTGTGCTCGCCCAATACCAAGGCGCCAGCCATTTTTAAACTGAACGGAGTCAGCTTCTGATTGCACCTGTGGATGGCCTGACCAGCCAATGGCAAAAAGGCTTCAAAAGGCTACAGATCCCCCCCCTCCCCCCAGTCTGTGAAGAACGGCCAGTACATGGCCGCATGTCATGTGATCTAAAAGGGCGTCACCGGCGACGACGCCTTGACGTCTGTGCTCTTCAGAGAGCTGAAGCCAATTTCAGAGGCACATCCTGTGTAGCACCAATTGGACATTTTCAACTTCACTAAAGGTTAAAATTCTGTATATTTAGAGGATATCCCAACACAAGGAGCCCCGAAATGTTCTTTAGGTGTGTGCGTGTGTGCGTGTGTGTGTGTTTTGATTAGGACTTTTCCGTGACTTAAATTAACCTTTAAAGGCTTTTAGCTGTCTTTTGTGCTGGTTAATCTCTATGCAACACATTTCGATCATCGAGGCAATAACTATCGTACCATTTCGTCAGCTCCAGCTCCGGCTCCAGCTCCTCCACGTCCTTCGGCCTTTTCTATAAAAGCGAGCTCATTTAGGGTCATCCTGTCCAAACAGGCATTGTGATGTGTGAGACTAATACCATAGGTGTCGGCCTTTGGATCCTAAGTTGTGGTCTTTAAGAGTAATCCATTATGGGACACTGATCCCTCTCAGTAATTGATTTCCGTTAATTTTGTTCTTGGTCAGTTATTGGAATGTGGGGAAAAAATAAGAACTGAAAAAATAATTTTTTTCCCATGTAAATGTAAAAAGTAAAGGTTTCATTTAGTCACTGAGAATCTGGCCTATTTAGTGTTTATTTTATTTTTTTAAATATTTTTAACATTCAACTTTATTTTAGGAGCTTTAGAGTATGAGACAGTTTCAAAAATATTATTTTGTTTTTATTTGATTCATATGGTTTGAACCCACATATATGAAAACAAATGTCCTTACCTCCTACCTTCCAATGATACTAAAGTCACCAGTGATGTGTTTGAACTAACAGTGGCTGTAAAGATCATTTCAACTAAGAAATATACTGTACGGTGTTGCCTGGGATGTAAACTTATCTTTTTTTCCTCCTCAGTTTTACAATAAAAAAATAAAACTACTCCTACTGTGATTTGTATCTTTTTTTTTTTTTGTGATGTTACTGTAAATATAATGCAGGAACACGGCTATGCACTCAGAAACGTACTTGTCTTTCACAAAACAGGACGCCTACTCAAAAGGAGTTCAGACTCAGGGCTGCTGATGCTTTCTGATGGCTTAATGGGACAGTTAAGTGTTGTAGTGGTTAGAGTTCTTAAGACTTATAAAAAAGACTTCAGTGTAGCTTAGTGCACTGTACTAATACCATGCATCTATGTGTTCATTTGGTTCAGATTAAATCTGAGTTCTTATGAACTGGCTTGTTAGTCAGGATAATTATTCAAAATAAAGATGAAAAGCAAGGATTATTGGTGCATTTTAGACCAGTCACACAACGCCCACAGGCAACAAAAAAAAAAGTGCAAATCATAAACGATAAAATATCCAGTGTTATTTGAGCTCTTAACAACAGAGTACATGTGAGTCCAATAGGGTCCATATGTACTCTGTAAGAGCTGATTTAGCACTCAACATTTTTCTGTGTAAACAGTGTTCGTTAAAACACTGTTTTTTGCATCATGGTTTTTCATCACAGAGTTCAGCAAGTTCAGCGATCACAAAAAACAGTGTTTTCAAAGAAAAAAAAACATTTTTCTGTTTGTCGAAATGTAGAATAAATGCTGACCGCATCAAGGCCAAGTTATTGTTTTTAAGAATAATGCTGATGTAATGTTATCTCACTGACCCCTTGGCAGGAAGCTAAAGGCAATTTGATACAATGACGGCTCAGTGGTGCATCTCGCTAGAAGGAGGTTCCAGATATGAGTCTCTGTGTGGAGTTTGCATATTCTCCCCGTGTTCTGTGTGGAGTTTGCATATTCTCCCCGTGTCCTGTGGGTGTCCTCTCTCAGTCTTAATGTACTTAGCCCAGGTACCACGGTTGAAAATTAGCCTCCCTGGCCAACTCTAGCTTATTTACAGAAATGTTATTAATGTGCATTGTCCCCGAATAATAAATTTGAAATAAATTTTTTTTTTTAATCCTTGTATTGTTGACAGGGAGATGTTGCAAGGCTCGCCCTAATATCAGGACTTCTTCACTGAATTTTATCAGGGAAGTAATTTGAGCACCTTTTTAAAGATCAGTCTTTGTGAAGTGGGCTCAATGGCATTCACCATTAAAGACTACCACTGACCTTCACTCCTAATGTAATCTATCGAGTTTAGCGCACAGTGCGTTCCACGGTCCATTCCAGGGTGCATCTCCATTACTCAGCACAATCTGGCTGTGAAGGAATCTGCCAATACCATCAGCCCCCCCACCCCAATGTCCATCCCAACCACCCCGTCCCCCCACCCCCACCCCAATGCCCCCCCCCCCATCACTGTCGGCTTCACCAGAGTCTGACCCTGTCCTGCATCTCCTGCCGGGCGTGCACGGGAACTCTCTTCACGCGTGTAATTACAGACTTGTGTGCCCCCCCCCCCCCTATTATAAACACAGCCCCACAGTGGGCCACGAAGCTCACTCAAATCGAGTTCTGTCTGAATATATTTTTGAGGGGCACCTGACTGGAATCGAAAAAACAAATCTGAGAATGGATGCACAACGAGGTCGATAGGTGGAATTTGGTTTCGGGCGGTGGAGGAGAGGGGGGGGGGGGGACAGTTTATATTTCAGATTGCCTGAGCATGAGAAAGAAAAAGTGAGAATATTTCAGGTTTTCTATGGGTGGCAACAAATGCAACGGCCTACAGCTGGGGTCTCCAATCTTACCCGAAAAGGGCCGGTGTGGGTGCAGGTTTCCGTTTTTGGCCCAACACTATGACACACGTTTCTACTAATCAAGGTCTTGATTAAATACCGTGATTAGTTCATTAGTTGAATAAGGCGTCGTAGTTCCGGGCTAAAACAAAAACCTGCACCCACACGGGCTCTTTTCAGATGAGACTGGGGGACCCCTGGTCTACAGATAGAACAGGGGTGTCACAGGGGACTGCCGTGTCTATAGGTCTTTGTGGTTTCTTTTCAGTCAGCCGCCAATTAAGGCCTTGAGAACATGGTGTGTGGATTCCTTAGCCAATCAATGACTTAAATGAACCACTGGTGCTGAGAACACCCCAGAAACCAGCAGACACTGCGGCCCTCCAGGCCTGGAGTTTGACCCCCGTGAGGTAGATAGTAGCTCTGTCTCCCCATTAAAAGTCAAGCTTCAGCCCTCTGCTACATCTACCGCTAAGTGCGTCATGTGACTTGGCGGTTTTGACACCGCGTTAAAGAGCAGTTATTCAGATATTAAGTGGCATGCATAGCAAAGGTATGTGTGGTGATGAACGGATGAGAATATACCAATACACTGTGCAGAACAGGCTCACTGCTGATGGCCTTCTGGGTAATTTTCCAAGCGAGACACATTGAACATCCATCCATCCATTATCTGTACTTGGGCAGTGTCGCAGGGGGTGCTGGAGCCTATCCCAGCGTGCATTGGGTGACCTTTTTGCTGTGAGGCGACAGTGCTACCCACTGCACCATCATGCCGCCCCCACATTGAACATACACAGGGCGTTTTATTTTCCCCCACACATTTCTCTTTGTTACCTTTTCAACCCTATTTCAGTCGGGAAACTTGAATTCTATAATCACTCTACTGAAGCCCCCTTCTGCCAAATCGATACATGCTAAGCCCCTTGCTGGATGAGGTCGGTGAGGGGGGGGCCGGGGCGGGGGCAGGGGAGATGAGGGATTGTGGGAACAAACGTCAGAAGTGATTGAGCACTCAGGTAACTTAGCTGCACGGTGTTTATGCACCACGGTGATCACGTGCTAATTAGCAGTCCAGGCTAATTAATTGTGGGCTAACATTCAGAGAGGCAGTTCCTCTGACATTTGCTCTGCTCTCACTAAAACGATCTTCTGCGATTCTTTCAGCTATTTAAACGCTACACAGATCACCAGGTGCAGTATGGTCCTAAAAAGGGATTTTTTCCCTTTGATGTAGTATCTCCTATTACAAACTCGATTTGATCACGAGTGTGCAAATAAATCGTATAACAGTGTTTTTTTTTCAACAGACGCCATCATTTTGTAAAGGACAGTATTTTTCTCTTGTTCGCCTCCAATGCCCTGTGGAGTAACCGTTGGAAACCAAAAGGATTTGCTCTTCGGTCTGCTTGTGCGCGTTATAATTCAAAGCTCTGTGCTCTTTGGTGACCCTACCTGCCAATCTCCAGAACTTTGTGTGTGTGTGTCCGGAACAAAATTGCCCATAATGCAGAAGGGCTCAACAACACTTGGATCTCGTCCTCGCTCTCTTTCTCTCTCTTTTCCCATCAGGCATCACTCTCCGGCTGGTCACGGCCGGGAACGCGATTAAGAGACCACACACAGGCGGCCAGAAAGGAGAGCCGTGAGGCAAAGGGGTGTTCTCTCTCAGATCGATTAAGCGTCAGCATAACGCTGTTTTTTTACGGTGCACAGATCCAAAAGTGTGCGCGCGCGTGTGGTGCTGGGATTGTACGCGTCGTCCTCGGTTCCGCCGTGTCCGATGGTAACACACAGGCGGCGAGCAGGGTTTCGCTTCTTCAAACAGAAGCTTCAGCGTGTGTCACGCCTGCATGTGGACGAGGGGAAACGCGGGGCCAGGATGAGTCTGGTTCGGGACTGCACACGCGTGACACCCCCCCCAGGACTTAGCATGTGCTTGAACACGCTTAGCGGCGCGGCTGTTCGCAAATCTCCCAGCATGCAGAGGCAGGAGGCGGTCGAAGGGTCGTGCGAGATCCAGGTGGTCAGAATTGGATTTTTTTTAAATCGCTTTGTAAATTCCTTGAATTCCAACACCACATAGTAGTCGGATAAAAACAGGCTATCCCGCAGCGTATCCACCGAGAATGGTGATTCCCATTTCTTTTTTCAGAACGCTTGAGAAATGTTTTTAAAAGACGGCGGTAGGGAATGAGGAGCTGTTCGGACGGCCGCTAAGTGAAGTGCCGTTCCTCCTAATGGCGTTTTACATCTTCATTAGCTTCACCGATGCGGTAATGGATGTTCCGACTCCACTAGATGATCTTGGATAAAATCAACATCAGCCAAAGGCTTCTGCTGTCACTGAGCCTCAAAGACTGTTTTTTTTTTTTCAAATTTTATTAGGAAACCTTTCCAAAGGTGAAGATTAATTGATTTGTTGACTAATATTTGGTTCAGTGTGTTTGAGTAAATGAAATGCTTAACAAAGGCCATTTTTGTAGAGTTTAATGGTTTATTATTTATTTATTTTTATTTTTGTTTATTAATTATTGTTATAATTATTATCACTAATGGTAATAATAATCAGAATCCTAATAATAATACACTGTGTTACCTGTGTCGAGGACACATGCAAGCTTTAGTATTCTGACGTATGTGTAAATTTAACCCAAACTTGTCATAATGAATCACATAGAAACGCTTGCTTCACAAGTACTTTGACCCTGGGTTTTCAGCAGGGGGTCTGCGGACCCCTGGGGGTTCCTGAAGGTACCGCAGGGGGTCCCTGGCCGGACTTCATGCAATGACTACATACAGATTTGGGAAAAGAATCAAAAATATAAAGCCGTGTATATAATTATGAACTCACGCTGGGGGTCCTCTGGATGCCTTTGAGGCTGGGAGGTGGTCCCTGGGTCAGAAAGCCCCTGACGTAGACCCATTTTGTGTGACCATTGCGTGTTAAATATATACCTCCTGCAGCACTGCTAAAATATGTCGTCTGATTATACAATACTGAAGCATGACAAGTGTTCCTTGTCATTCCGTCGGCCATTTTGAAATAAAAGCCAAAAAGGTGGAACACTTCAAGCTCGGGAACAAACAAAAGGCACCGTGTCTGAAACTACACTTAATTAAAAGTTTTTTTGTTTTTTTTGCAGGCTTTTTTTTTTCTCCCACTTCAAACAGAAAAACAATAATAATTATCAGAAGAACACCAATAATACCGTCAAGAGCACTAATGTTTCCCCCCCCCTCTGTGGCACCCACATCCTGGCAACAGCCTGGTGACTAGGCCTGCAATTTCACATCATCTGTAATGTAATTTAATTAGGACAAACAGTACTTTGACCTCCGGTGAGCAGTAATTTGTTCAGGGCACCGAAGATAACGACCGGGGGCCAAAGATAATTGTTTCCTGAATGTGTTCGTTTTCGAAAGCTAGTACACCATCGCACAAAGGCGGGCATTATGTATAAAAAAATAAATTAAAATAAAAAAGAGAGGGAGAAATTAAGAGCATAATTTCAGACGTTTTTTAAAATTTCAGACAGTGTTTCTGAAGAGGTTTTGTCTGTGAACTGAAAGCTAACTCCACATAGGGTACATTTTTATAATTTTTTGTGAATGTTGACTGTAGAAATTTATCTGTCTGTACAGTATTTCTGTAAGCCTGTCTGTCTAAATACTTACCTAAAATGGTTGATATCAATGAATATATTTAACTATAGCAATGGATATGGAGTTTGTTGTTGAATAATTATGCATCAGTACCAAAAGAATGCTGCAGTTTTGGTTATATGCCCTTTATATTCCATTATGGGGGAAAATGTGAAATGTTTGAAGGAAAATGTTTATTCATTGTGGGGGGGCGGGGGTTAGCTGACAGATGAGGCTACAAATTCAAGCAGGAGAAGGCCAGCATATTTTCACTTTTTTCATTTAAATTTGGATGGATAGCATGGTACTTTTAAATTTGAAGTAAGAAATTTCTTTAATATAAAATGCAGCTTAAAGTCATTCATGTTGAGTTACAGACAGTGTAGATCTTTCAACTAATACCTACTTCACAGTCCTTAGCAACCCCACCCACTGGACCTGTAGAGTATCTTCAAAAGAACAAGGTCTATTTGTTTCCCATAACAGGTGTATTCTGGTCCACTCTGTCAATCATAATGTATATCAAACCCATTCTTGAAAAATTAAACATTTCAACAGCAAAATGCCTTTGGGCAGTTCCCCTTAGCATGACGTTATTATAACATTACCAGGAAAACTATAAACAGCTTCTGGTCGGACAGATTTATAGAATTCAAGAAGAGACGAGCGGAGGAGTGAATTGATCAAGGGAGGGAAATTAAATTAGCAGTGAATCATGAGGCTCCAGAGCTGTACGCGGATGTATGATTACAGCCAATAAAACAGAGGAGCCTTCTCATTTTCGCATTAACGTTTTCCAAAATAACAATAATAAGCACCTCGAGAGAGAGAGCACTCAATTTGTGGAACAGCGGAAATTGAACCCGAAAATACGTTTAGCCATGGCCCTTATCCAAAAATAATATTTGGCTCTGACAATAGCTATTTTTCTTTGAACAGACATTGATCCAGAGAGACCTCTCCTCTGCGGTATATTTTCCGGAGCAGAGTAAAGTATGATTCAGACACGCATTCTCAACGTTCGCAGGCGCCTATCTGTCACGTGCTCAGTACTGAGCGCAGAAATGCGATCGATATAAAAATTTTAAGACGCCGCCACAGATGCACGCGCTGTGAAAATGTACGGTGTTTACGGCGGGTTGTTTGAGTGTTAAATTTTACAGTGTCTTATTTTTTGTTTTTACTGTAATGTTCAACAGATGGCCGGAATATAAAGTGTTTACGTTTTGTTCCGTCAGCCCTGCTGTGCTATTTTTAAGCGCCGCAGATGTACTGAGACTTTGTTGTTAGTGAGACACACATAAAACTGTTAGCTCGCACGACATCTATTTTGCTTTTCTATTTCGACATCTATTTTGCTTTTACATGTCAGGATGACAGATGTTGACTCAGAAGTGCGCTGAATATGACCCCTGGCTTGCCCATGAACCCGTGAAACTGAGCTGAAGCTGAAATTTGAAACATATATATATATATACATATATATATATTTTTTTTTTTTGCATTCAGTGACAGGGAGGCCGGGTAGTTATTAGTGTCCTTGGTTGTTAAGGAGCTTAGCCTAGAGCAAGGTACACACCAGGGCCCAAACTGCTTCAGTGAATACAAAGCTGTATGAAAGCTGGATACTTTGTTTATTATACATCATCTTATTTATTTATTTAAACCAGCCCATATCCTAAAAGCTGTGTAATATGTAAATAACCCTTGATAAGAACATCTGGGGGGGGGGGGGGGCAATGTACGTTATGTAATTTAACATCAGATATGGCCGCCAAAGAGAAATTAAGAAATTAAGAAAAAAAAGGGACAGGCATATAGTCTTCCTTGACCTACATGGATGGCGTGTTTATACGCAAGTTGTGCTCATTGTCCTTCACTGTCCAATAAAGGCCTTGTTAATCCCAGCAAGCGTGCCTGAGGAAATTATAATGGAGAGGAATTTGTAAATCACTTTTTTTAACAAGCAGTCGTTGCTATGACGGGAGATAGTGAAAGTAGCTCGTCTTTTTTCCTGTCATTTAGTCGCGGCGTATTCCGCCGAC
Source organism: Anguilla rostrata (assembly GCF_018555375.3). Lineage (NCBI taxonomy): Eukaryota > Metazoa > Chordata > Actinopteri > Anguilliformes > Anguillidae > Anguilla > Anguilla rostrata. Next base: position 2,899,382 of record NC_057941.1, read on the forward strand.
CCCCATGCCGTGGACGGCTGCATGACAAAGGGGGGGGGGGGCGGTTTCCATGACTGGATTCGGTAAACAGAACCCCGTCCCGTACACCCCCGCTGAGGTGCCGCACGGAGACGTCCGGGATGGAATGGGGACGGGACAGAGATCGAAAACGCTGACCTTTCATTCCACTCTGACGCTGTAAGCACCGCAGGGGAGCGGCCCCCCCTAGAACCAGGGGCCCGGGGGAAATTTCGGTGGAGGGAGATGGACGCCCGCTGTCCGACGGCGACCTAAAGGTACGCGGGGGTTCTTCCGTTAATTGCGGCGCGGGATCCTTTTTGTGTGCGCGAGAGCACCTAATAAGAATGCCCTTTATGTGCGTGCCAGCAGCAGCAGCAGCATTCACTCATTCATCTTCTCTCGTTGGCAACGCTTTCTGGACGGGGTCCGAATGAACCCGGCTTCGTTTCGGGAGCCCCGCGCACAGCTGAACTTAGCCAAGAGGTTTTTACTGTCCTGCTGCACTCGAGTCCAGCCAAACACCGAGTCATTTAAAATGAATGGACTTTTGAGAACGCGTGTACACGTGCGTACACGTGTTTGTCAAGGATATGACGACGCTGCCTGCAAGTGGTCAGCACTGAAGAGGTCCAAAACCACTGAAAGTATAAGCACAGAGGAGAATAAACGTGCATTTGCGTGTGCGTGCGCGTGCATGCATGCGTGGGTGTGTGTGTATGTGTGTGTGTGTGTGTGTTGGGGGGGTGGGGGTGTTCAAAAACGTATGTGAAAGTGTTCCAAATTTTTTCTGATATTTTTAGAAAACAGAATTTGCAAAATGAAAAGTAAATAAATAAATAAATAAATAAATCAGAGCCCATTATTATAATTCATTGGCAGGTTCCAAAGAACAAAAATATTCAGATGAAATCCACTTTCTCCCTGGAAGGCAATGCTGTTTTTGGCAGGTTATCTTCAAAGCAATTCTTCCACCTTTCATATCCTGACACCCTCCAGCTGAGAGAAGACAACAGACAGGACATAAAAGCAACATGACTGTTAACCAGACAACACAAGTTTATCCGCAAACACCTCTGAGAAGCCGTCTCCAACCAGCACGATCATACCCAGAAATATACCCGTTAATGCTTCTCACTGCTCACTCCTCGTTTTTAAAGTGATGGATGCTCTATCAGCCATTTTTCATACAATGTTGCAGAATTGTGTATGGAGAGACTACATTACATTACATTACATTACATTTATTTGGCCGACGCTTTTATCCAAAGCGACGTACAAAAGTGCATTTCATGGTCATGGACAACTACAAAACACAGGTTCAATAAGATACGATGCTCATTTCGTACAGCTATTTCTAGCCGAGAACACAGTTTAGTTCACACAATGAACACTATTCTGACCTAACTTATGCCAAGCGTCTGACCTATTATGAGGGGTCTCAGTTTAGTGCTGTAGAAATATTTAAAATCTCTACGTATAAATATGTAAAATTCTATGCATTTACACAAGCTAAACAGACATGCTTAGGTGAGTAGTTACTACAATTTATTTCCAAAAATGGATGGAGATTCTACCTTTCCTCAAGCTTGTATATTTTTTCCAGCACTACATTTAAACAACACTGCTATTTTTGTTAAAGCGCCTGTGTTTGGGGTAATTTGTTTGGGGGTGTTGGACAGATGGTAAACACCAGGATCAATAAAGGGAAATGAGTCTCCAGCCTTCCAGCTGCAGGGACAGCTCCGGATTAAAATTTCACGTGTATCGTACACGTTGTTTTTGTGTTCAATTTTGCTCCTCCGTCAATTTAAAACGCATCCAAACGAAGGCCGTTCTCAATTAGTTTCTCTGCTTCCCATGGTTAACCTTTCGAAGGGCACAACAAATTATATCGAAAAAGAAACAGCACATATAAAACTACTGTTATAATAGCACGAGGGAGAGAACGTACAGGAAGCCGGTCAGCTTCGGTCCAAAACAATTACAGGTGCCCTTGCTGTAGGGGAGTCACAGCAAACCAAAAAATGTAAGGAAATGGATATTGATTAAAATGGCCGAAGTGACGTGAAGATCAGCATCCAGGCACCTGTGTGCTTAAAAACCCTTTAGCGCAGGCAGATCAATGAGTTAAAAAGCTGAGGCTAACGCCCTCATCATCATCGTCATCATCACCTGAGAGTGGCTTTCTTCCTCATCCTGCTCTTTCTTCTCATTCCCCTGATGCGAAAATTAGTTGTAGACAGGCCGCAGTATATGAAAGAAAACATCTACAATCTCCTGTGGCGCACGCTGTCTCTACGGTGAATATGCAGCTTTATTTGCCGCAATGGATGGTGGGATGCAATTTTTGTGTTTGTTTGTTTTGTTGTTGTTGATTGTTTGGATCAATACCGCGCAGGTGAACAGATCTTTAATATGTCAGGATTTACTCGTCCCATTCACTCAGTCCACAGTGTCCACTAATACAGGAGGTATATGTGTCCGTGCTGCTTTGGCCCAAATAAGCAGGCCCACAGAATAACAGCCACTGTATGTGTATGAGCTACTGCCATTTGTGGCAGTATAACGGTGATGGAAAATCACTTGAAAAGACAATGTGATGATGATGATGATAATAATAATAATAATAATTGGGCAGCATGGTTGTGCAATGGGTAGCACTGTCGCCTCACAGCAAGAAAGTCCTGGGTTGGAGTGTAGGCCTACAGTGAAATAATTAACGTATGACTGAAATTTGCAATATTCGAACTGCTAACCCAGGTAGCGTGTAAACTTAACAAGCTAACAAGCATAATATGGAGGGAGCCAGTTGGATAGCACATTGGATTTTTTAACAAATTGACAATGAAAAGCTAAGAGCTAAGCTTGCACCTTAGCCTCCTCTTGAAAATACTCAACCTTACCTCTGCTGGAAGCTCATTCCATGGTTGCGGTGCTACATTTGAGAAAGTTTTTCCTCAGTTTTTTACATTTATTTTTAAACGGAACAGTTTCCATTTTTCCCCTTTCAGCTTTGGAAGAAGCATTCCTGTGATCCCTGATTTTGTTCAAAATATGCAAATCCAGAACTGCAACTGCTAAAGATGGACTGAGATTATTAGTATAAAAAAAAACACATCACTCGACCACATGCATCACCATGGCATGTGTATTTGGACTGTTAGGTATATTGTAATGAGTGGTTTCCGATTCAAACCTGTTCCAACTTTTAATATTCCTTCACCAGTTCTGAGCACTATAAATAACAAAAAAAAACTGAAAACATCAGTTGACAAATATGATGCATTTCCCCACATGCTTTCAGTAAAAGCTAATTGCTTCACCTTCATATCAACACCACTGAGTAGCAACCTGACTAAAACGCACATGATGTTAAAGACACGACGTTTTCGTCGGAGTCCGTTCACGTCTGACATCTCCGAACATGGAAGGCTTGGCATGCTTTATATTTTAAAGTGAGTAATAGCTCTGTGCAGCTTTCTATGTGCGATGTGTGTTGGAGAGACTACGAATGTAAAATGGTAGAGCTCTAACCAAATGCATCTCCTAGCTGCACTAATTTCAGCACCTAGAAACACGGATAAACACATACTTAACAGCTAATGGCAGAGGTACCTATTATTATTTGATTCACTGTACTATTCTCCCACCTGGTGGAATCACATAAAATGAATATGAGAATAATCCTGCTTTCTCTCAGCTGAGAGCTACCAACATCAACGACCGTAGCACCTGATTCCTACATCTAGATAGACTTGCCGTCATGTTGTGTCGTCTGCTTGGTATTGTACAATGGGAAATGGACTCATTTTTATGCGCTTTAATCAAAGCGTCGTTTACAGTTCGTGTGCCTCTCATTCGCAAGATGAATTAGAGTGTAGGTTAAAGTGTTCTTCTTCAACGGACACGGTATCATTGACATGCCTAAGGCAGAGGTGTATGATACCGGCAACTCCCCACTGGTGACCTAAAATATTGGTTATCCTCTTCTGAGCATAATCGCACTGTCCAGCGATCTACTATAGCGCGTTGTCTGTGTTTCCCTTGGTTATAGTGTTGTGTGTGTTCCTGTTTGGAGTGATGTGTGTCTGTCTGTTTGGGTGCTTATTTCATATACATTTGTAACCTGAAAGTCTGAACTTTAACCCCATATTTTTTGTCCTAATTCCAATCTACTGTGATGGCATATTAAGCCAAAACAACAAAAAAAATTGTCCAACTGTCCCAATAGCTTTTCATTTCGCTGTACGTACTCTTTGAAAAAATATCTTTGAAAGACACATACAGAGTTGAACATACACCTGCAAAGTTAAAATATCAGGGTGGGAACTAAGATCAAAGAGACAGTGTTAATCTACAAATGCTGCTGGTGTTTAAGGAGCCACTGACCTGTTTCATTTAAGTTCAGACAGAACTGTCATAACACAGTACTATGGAAGTTTGACTGAATCATATCCTTTCAAAATATTATTTCAATGAAAAACCTCTAACTGTAGTCAATACAGATTTTTGAGGGGGAAAAAACAAGAGTGTTGACAGATGTGGTAGACTGTCTTGGCAACTCTCTATAATACTATGTACACTCGGAATTTTTCAATATTTATTTACTCATTAAACAGTCCAACCAATTCTATTTTGCTGCTGGATACAAGCTGGAGCCAACTCTGCTATGACGAAATTTGCATATGTCTTTCAGCAGTTCCCTCAGACCATACCCTTTCAACCGTTCTCCTCCCTTTGATATAATTAAATCAAAGACAATATGCGCATGCATTTATTTTCCAATTCCCGAAAAAAAGGCGCCGGACTGGCAGGGGCTTTTTTTTCAGTGAGGCGCGGTTCGGGTTCTCTCCCTCTCGGTCCGTCGGAGCGGAGGCAGGAATCAATAAGTCATCAGCCCCCGAGAAACACGCGAGAGAAAAAACAAACAGGCGATGATCTGCGGACACGCTACGGACCGGTCGCGCGCGGCGGCTGCTGCACGCGCACGGAAATGAATGAAAACCCTGGCCACGAAAGCGAGCGAGCGCTGAACCGGGAGAACTCGCACGCCCGTCCGCCCCCTTTAAGGAATCGATCGCGGGGGCTCTCGATCGACGGACCCTCGCTTTAATTTCGACATCGATAATCAAGCGGCAGTGTTGTTCTGCTTTTGTCCTGCTCTGATGAGAGAGAGAGAGAGAGAGAGAGAGAGAGGCAGTTTAAAGTTTCGTGGCACAATCATGCTTCGGCCAGTAACTTCGTGATTAGTTAGCTCACTTGTGGTAATGATCCTGAAATATATCATGCAATGTGTAGGCCTGTGTTTATATAAATCACCAATAGAAATAAATACAAAGCCTGTAAAATGGAGACTTATATTTAGGTCTCATTTTTACATTAAAAAACCTTTGTATTAGACCAGATTAATTGTTATTATGAGGGTAAACGAATGGAGCGCATTGATTAATGAGTTAGGCCACACCCAATTTGAACAGACAGTGACACATACCTCGCCATACCTTTAAAAAAAAAAAAAATGATAAGCATTTTATTTATTAATATAAATAAGCTTTGGAACATACATTTTCTTTCATTCATTTTCAGTTAGATGTGCCCAGCAGCCATAAATCTGTGCATTGACACGATGTCATTAATTTACCCAGAGGCCAACAGTAATGGAGCATTCTGGACTGCTGCTCGGAATCTTTAACTCACCCTCGCGCGCTTTATTAATGGGCTCACGATCGAGGCGCTTTTTTTTTTTCTTCTTTTGCGTAATTATACTATTCGGAAGCTTTTACTGAGCCTGGCTTTCCGTTGATTACTGTCATTGTGACATTTGTTACTTTCTGACAAGGGTTTGAGCTCAGAAGTTTCCGCCATTTGAGGGCTTTCTCCCCACGAGAGTTATTTTTTTTCTCATGTACCTCCTATTTGGGGGGGGTTCAGGCCTGGTGTTTGCTCCGTTTGCTCTTTTTGTTCTGTCTCTTGCCTTGCTGCTCTGTAAAGTGTCTTTGTGACAGTTCTCTGTAAAAAGCGCTATTCAAATAAAATTGAATTGAAGAAGTTTATGTGTGCACAACACACGGAAGGACAACGGCTCTGATCCATACTTTCTTCAGTTCTCTGTGCGTGGAGACCAACAGGCCCGGTCAATGTGAAAGAAAAGCTTCTTTCTTTTACCCTCCTATTAACCATATATAATTCCTCAGCTTCCTCCAGGTATTAAACATGTATGAAATGTAGTAACAAGTAGTTTAGGCAAAAAAGAAAGAATTATCATCAAAAAATTGATTGCAGTACATCATTGTTGACAAATAAAGCATTTGCCAATTGCAAAAAAAAAAAAAAAAAAAAAATTCATATGTACCAAATACCAAAATCACAGTAACCTAATGACTTCTAGGGCAGATGTATACTTAGTATCATATCACATATGTAATTATTACTATTATTCTTTTCGTAATTTACAAATAGAGTCTAATTCTCAATCCTGTCACCTGAAAGGCTGGTTACAGCAATCACAAAACCAAGCTCTTAAATCTAAATGTTTTCACAGCACCAAATACAAGCACACACTGGTGCTCAATACAATTCTAAGATTGTTTTACCAAAAGGATTTTTCTATTGTAATTTCTGCATCTTTGTTGTTGCTTGAAATGCATTTGCCTTACTCTCTGGGTTTACGGAAAAAAGAAAACCCATTTCACAACAAAGGAGAAATGCCGGCACTGGCCGTCTTGTCTGAGCGAATATGATAAACAGACCTTTCTATCTGTTATCAGATTTCATTTCTTTGATGGTTTCTTTGGGAAATATAATGCGGTTAACTTGAATGATGCACGTCTGGCGCTTGCTCCGAAAACACCCTTTCTGTGTTCTTCAAATGTTGTCGAGACAAGCTAATACTTTCAGGAGGCGCAGGAGTAAATTGAGTTATCAAAAAAAAAAAAGAAAGAAAAAAGTCAAGCGCAAGAGGAAAAAAACAAAAACAAACCCCAACCATCTAAAGTGAGGAGCCGATTATTAAAGCACACTTCTCTTTTCTGTCGTCCCTGGAGATTTCACAATTCTATCACTCTGCACTCTACTACTGGCTGGAACAAAACAATTAGCATGTGTATCTCATATTAATTAATTCTCACAGCAGCTATTCTTTCTTTTGACTTGATGAGCGGATGAATGTATACTGGTGTTTTTTTTTTTATTATTCTTTTGTTTTTTTTCTTTGCCTGGTGTCTCGACACACGTGCTGTTTGATGATTCGCGGAGTCGGAGGGAACGGTAATTGCATTAACAGTCACAAGCTGTCATTCAAATCACCCATCTGTGTTTTTGTTCAAAGAATCAACTACGCATAAAGATTAACGAGCGGAATAAGGTGTAAAAACTGAATAAGGTTGGGGAAAAGAATCAATTAAAAGTTGTTTTATGTTAGCCGGAGGGCTGCTTGAGGGCGGGGTGTGGGGTGTGGGGGGTGGGGTGTTATTTGGGTTGGGCGGGGGGTAGCAGTCTATTTCACATTGGTGGAATTATAAGTGATTTATCGCCGAATTCCTCGGCTGAGTCAGACATCTGTTCAGAAGATGGCGGTGATGAAACGGACCTGACAGCCTTTGCCCCACAGAGTCATTTCAGTTTGCTTGGTGGTTTTCGAGCAGAGTCATCTGCAGCCCTGGCTGAAACCATGGGAACCAGTCCGCTGGTAGAACTAGTGCACAGAGCACAGCGAAGCACCATTTATTTTAATAAATGGTCCACTGTGTGCACAAAATTTGATTTCATGTGTAGAATGCACAACAAAATGTTGTGCACACAGTTATATACTGTATGTAGTTATATACTGTCACTATATGACCAAATGTATCTGGACACCCCTTGGTTTGGCGCTGCTTTTCTTGGCTTGGACTAGGCCCCTAAGTTCCAGTGAAGGGAAGCATTAATGCTACACCATACAACAACATTCTAGAGGATCCTGTCCAATGCTTTGGGGAAGGCACTTTCTTGTTTCAGCATAACAATGCCCCCGGGCACACAGTAGAAATGGTTTTGTCGTGAACGATGTGGAAGAACTTGACTGCCCTGCACAGAGGCCTGATCTCAACCCCATCCAACACCTTTGGGATCAATTGGAAAGCTAACTGCGAGACAGGCCTAATCTCCCAATCAGTGCACGACCTCACTAATGCTCTTCTGGCTGAATGGAAGCAAGTCCCTGCAGCAATGCTCCAGCATCTAGTTTAATGCCTTCCCAGAAGAGTGGAGGTTATTATAGCAGCAAAATGTGGCCCAGCTCCATATTAATGCCCATAATTTCAGATGAGATGTTGGATGTCAGGTGTACACACAATTTCAGCCATGTACTGTATTTTTTCATTAACAGCAACACTGTTAATGTTAAGGTGACCACTCAATTGCCTTACATCAATTACATATTTTTAATCAGTGATGTGAAAGAGCATACTGTATTGCAAAATTTGTTTCCAAGTGGATTCCATCTGCAAACTAAGCTGTGTAATTACAACTGACAGCTTTAGGAACTTTGAGTCTGGTTATAAAAGTCTAACATCTGAAATCATTAACACAAACGCACCAAAGAATAAGCATCAGCCATTTCAATCTTCTAGTCTTTCCAATGCAAGCGTAATAATTTTCCGAGACATAAAGTGTCCTTATATAATAAAACTGTAAACGGAGGCATAAAAATATTGCTTATTGGATGGCTACAATCTGTGTATTGCAGTTCATTCAAATTAAAATAATGGACTTAGTGCTCTCACTATTTTATCGCTAAGGAGCAAGAAAGGAACCCAGTCAGATTTAACGATGAAATGTTGACTGAAGTCCAGGCCATGGACCATATGAGCTACAGCACTGGCCTAATTGTGATTTGTGGAAATATACTCAGATCCTCCCCCCAAGTCATTGTATTTTCTATTGTAATTTTTTCCTCTATATATTTAGGACCGGGGGGCGCGAGCGGTAATGGAGTTCGTTTTTCGTTTTTTTTTTTTTTTTCCCGTAAGGACTGCTGAGAAATGACGATGGCGGCCCTTCTAAATCACGAAGAGGGTTTCGCCTCTCCGGTCCGCTGACGGCAAACGCAGACAAATCGCTGTCGATTAGCGGACGAGGCTGAGAGACTGATCGCGGCTTCGCCCAGAGGGATGCTCTTCCCCGAGTCCGACCTCTCGGCCACCGGCCCATCCGTCTCGGAACCGAGCCAAGTTCCCGCGAGGAGTGGCTGCAGTGAAGACGCGCTTTTATCCAGGAGACTGGAAATGAGAGTGAGCAGGCAGGTAAAATGGTGAGGGGTAGTTTTTTTTTTTTTTTTTTTTTTAACATCCTTCATGAATACACAAATCTGGCCCTCGAATCCAGTCACTTTTGAGACGCCACATGCAGAAACGCAGTCGCTAGACTTGGGCCTCACTTTCAGAAAATCAATTTTTATTGGTGACCCGCAAGCCTTCAGAGGATAATTAGCCATCGGAGCGGAGCTGCAAATGCACAATGTTCTTTGTTAATCTGCAGGAGGCCTAATTAAAAAATGGATAAACTGTAATGTTTTACACCTTACCTGGTTGCATTCTGCCCGGCCATGATAGTCAAATGTGGTTGAGATGGAGATAGCTTTTACCATTCTTTCAACAAGGAAACAATACTGTCAGCAGCCTGTCAAAAAGAAATGTGGCACAAGCCCAGAGTCGATTAATTTTTTGTTCTATAAAGAAATTCAGATGTGTATCACACATGGTTTTAAATTGCAGCAATAAATTGTTTTGTGGAAGAAAAAAAAAGATTTGCATTGAACAGTGAGGAAAATGTTGATTGGATCCAAACTCATAATCTCTGTAAATTATGAATTGATTTTGTGCATTGCTTGATTTGATAACAGTTTTGATTGTTTGTCGAAAAATATTACTGAGCTATTTCAAAATGTCATTATGAGTACCTACGTTTGGATGCAATTAATTGAAATTGCAACCAATGCGAGTCAGTCTGTACAATTTAAGCCTAGCAGCAAGTCAGTGTAATATAATGAGGAACTGGCCTTGTAACCTAAAAGGTCACAATTCCTGGGTAGAACACTGCCGTTGTACCCTTGAGCGAGATACTTAACCTGCGTTGCTTCTGTGTATATCCAGCTGTGTGCGTTGCTCTGGATAAGAGCATCTTCTGAATGCCTGTAATGTAAATGTAAATATAAATGTAAATGTAAGAGGAGGATGACTCTGAAAATTGCGATGTGAAAATCTCGCCCTTCCTCGCTCCCTCCGTTTAATTGCGAAGATGTCTGTTCTAACTGCCGTTCCTTCATTAGCTCGCCTGCACTCCTCAAAAAAAAGTATCACACTTCTCAGCAGGCGAACGTCGTCTGTCGCTAACCATTTTCATTTACCTTGCTAGCGAAATGTGACACCTTATGACACCCTCAGAGCCTCCTTCTACCATCGAGGAGGAACGCGCGATTAAGTGCAGCGGGGGTAAAACGTTTGCCGCCTTTCTTTGAAGTCGCACGCGATCGGCGGCGGCGGCGGCGTTACGGGGCGATAGCCTCGTTAGCACTAGGCGCGTCTTTCCCCGTCCGCACGTCCGTCTATTTTCTCGCCGCTGCTGATGGTAATGAGGGCCGTGAGCCCTGAGGTTTACGCTGATCAGTCAATCACTGGGGCCCTCCCCTTCCACACCTCCTTATATCTCTGCATATTATACTCCAAGAAAATGTTCCTTATAGACTGTATGCATACAAAATCAGACAATGAGTGGTTTTGTACTGGCGTGTGTTTGGAAAGGTGTATCTATGATTTTACTGACAACTCTTATTTTTTGCCATAGGTTTTCTTATGCTCTAGTTTCTGACCACTGTGATATTTTAACTTTTTAACTTTTTAGGGTTTTTTTTTTTAGAGCAGAAAAAAAAGAGTCCATATCATTAATGATAAGAGGTTAATAGGATTCCAGTGATCTGATGTCCTCGTCGCTGCCTTCTCAGATACTGAGATCGGGAGATTTCCAGACACTCTCTGGCGTTAGCAAACACCATCCTCCTGATGCCCTTTTCACAGAGAAAAGGTCAGATCAGATGCTGAGGCACTCCAGTCGCAGAGGAAGAACAGGGCATCTGATTGGTCACATTTTATATGCTGGTGCACAGTCACTGGTTCACCTGAACTGAACCTCGTTCTCAGCCCTTATTGTAGTCCTTAAGCCAACGCTTCAGGACTACAATTCCCACAATGCACCAGTGCTGATGACTCAAACGCGCCATCTGTGTGTTGTTTTCTTTTTTTTTTTTTTTTTGATTTTTATTTACAGGTCTGAAGGTAGTACATACATACCCAGCATGCTGTTGGCATGTGATAGCACCTGCTCATCGCAGCACACTTTCACACTCGCAGTCAGAGGGAACATTGATCCGATCTCACAGCGAGCGTTGCAGACGCAAGGCCTGGTGGGTAAGAGCGATTGAAAACACTGCCGCCGGCGTTTGTTCGCCCGTACCAGCGGCGCGGTTACCAATACGCGCGACGGCGGCACTCAAGCCCATCATCAGGCTGCCTTCAGGACATTAATCACGGGGCTGCAATTACCCACAAACACCTGCTCTCCATCAGGTGAATGGGCGGCCGCGAGCTGACAGGAAGTGAGAGAGGAAGTGGATTGATGGAATGCTGAAAGAGAGGGGGGAGGGCGCGATCATCGGGGGGGGGGGGGGGGAGCAGGTATGACAAGGTGATGCATCACAGCCCAGATCGGCAGACCGGCATGCGTCACCCGCGAGGTTGCTGCGATTCGACGGGGTGCTTAGGAGCCCAGATGCACAGCGCAATTTCCCGGACAGCATCGGAGGTGCAAAACAGCCACCTGCAAATTCGCGCCAGGCTTTCTTTTATTTCGACGAGGGAATTCGCACAACTGTGAGACAGAGCCTGCTTGTGAAAAAAAAGATGTTTATCTGTTTTTCCTCTGTGAGGTGGGGGGAGGATGAGCACAATGATAGATTATCCTGTTAATCGCATATATTTAAATGCATACAAAGCATGAATACAGAATTTTGTAGAGTAATAAATAGCATAACCTTTTAAAAAAAACAATTAAAGCAGTTAAATTGTCATGGGGTGAGGCTGTTATTTCATGCATGTACTGCATGTAAAATAAGTGAGGGGTTATTAAATAAAAAGGAAATGTGTTTAAACTCAGTGAACCTACTGAAGTATGTAACAAACGTACAAGGAAATCACGGTCAATGGGTCTTGCTGAAATCCTGTAGCTGAAAGCAAAACCCTAATCGTAACACTAACCCTAACCCTAACCTTAGCAGTATCCATAACCCTAACCCTAACCCTAGCTGTAACCCTAACCCTAACCCTAACCCTAGCTGTAACCCTACCCTAACCTAACAACCTAACCCTAGCTGTAACCCTAACTAACCCTAACCCTAGCTCTAACCCTAACCCTAGCTGTAACCTCTAACCCTAACCCTAACCCTAGTGAACTCCTAACCTAGCCTAACCCTAGCTTAACCACCTAACCTAACCCTAACCCTAGCTGTAACCCTAACCTAACCTAGTGTAACCCTAACCCTAACCCTAGCTGTAACCCTAACCCTAACCCTAGCTGTAACCCTAACCCTAACCCTAGCTGTAACCCTAACCCTAACCCTAGCTGTAACCCTAACCCTAACCCTAGCTGTAACCCTAACCCTAACCCTAACCCTAACCCTAGCTGTAACCCTAACCCTAACCCTAGCTGTAACCCTAACCCTAACCCTAGCTGTAACCCTAACCCTAACCCTAGCTGTAACCCTAACCCTAACCCTAGCTGTAACCCTAACCCTAACCTAGCTCAACCCTAACCCTAGCTGTAACCCTAACCTAACCCTAACCCTAGCTGAACCCAACCTAACCTAACCCTAACCTAACCTAGCCTAACCCTAACCCTAGGTAACCCTAACCTAACCCTAACCTAACCCTATGCTTAACCCTAACCCTAACCCTAGCTGTAACCCTAACCCTAACCCTGGCTGTAACCCTAACCCTAACCCTATCCCTAGCAGTAACCCTACTCCTAACCCTAGCTGTAACCCTAACCCTAAGCCTGTGCCAAACCCTAGCAGTTACCCTAACCCTAACCCTCGCTGTAACCCTAACCCTAACCTTAACCCGAGCTGTAACCCTAACCCTATCCCTAGCTGTAACCTTAACCCTAACACTAACTCTAGCTGTAACCCTAACCCTAAACCCTAGCTGTAACCCTAACCCTAACCCTAGCTGTAACCTAACCTACTAGCTGTAACCCTAACCCTAACCCTAACCCTAGCTGTAACCTCCCTAACCTAACCCTACTAACCCTAACCCTAACCGCTAACCCTAACCTACTGTAACCCTAACCCTAACCCTAGCTCCTAACCCTAACCCTAACCCTAGCTGTAACCTAACCTAAACCCTAACCCTAGCTGAACCTAACCCTAACCTAGCTCTAACACCTCTAACCACTAACCTACGCTGTAACCTAACCCTAACCCTAACCCTAGCTGTAACCCTAACCCTAACCCTAGCTGCTAACCCTAACCCTGAACCCTAACCCTACTGAACCCAACCCTAACCCTACCTACCCTAGCTGTAACCCTAACCCTAAACCCTAACCCTAGCTGTAACCCTAACCCTAAAACTAACCCTAGCTGTAACCCTAACCGGAACCCTAACCCTAGCTGTAAACCAAACCCTAACCCTAACCCTAACCCTGGCTCTAACCCTAACCCTAACCCTAGCTGTAACCCTAACCCTAACCTTAACACTAGCTGTAACCCTAACCCTAACCCTAACCCTAGCTCTAACCCTAACCCTAGCTGTAACCCTAACCCTAACTCTAACCCTAGCTGTAACCCTAACCCTAACCTAACCTACTTAACCCTAACCCTAACCCTAGCTACTAACCCTAACCTAACCCTACGCTGACCTAACCCTAACCAACTAACCCTAGCTGTAACCTAACCTAACCCTAACCTAGCTGTAACCCTAACCCTAACCCTGGCTCTACCTAACCCTAACCTAGCTGTAACCCTAACCCTAACCTAACCTAGCTGTAACCCTAACCTAACCCTACCTAACCCTAACCCTAGCTGTAACCCTAACCCTAACCCTAGCGTAACACTAACCCTAAACCCTAACCCTAGCTGTAACCCTAACCCTAACCTAGCTGTAACCTAACCTAACCTAACCCTACTCGTAACCCTAACCCTACCTAACCTAACCCTAACCCTAGCTGTAACCCTAACCCTAACCCTAGAACCCTAACCCTAACCCTAACCCTAGCTGTAACCCTAACCCTAACCTTAACCTAGCTGTAACCTAACCCAACCTAGCTGTAACCTAACCCTAACCTAACCCTAGCTGAAACCTTAACCATAACCCTAACCCTAACCCTAGCTGTAACCATAACCATAAGCCTAACTCTAACCCTAACCCTAGCTGTAACCCTAACCTAACCCTAGCTGTAACCCTAACCCTAAACCCTCCTAACCCTAACCCTAACCCTAGCTGTAACCCTAAACCCTAACCCTAACCCTAGCTGTAACCCTAACCCTAACCTAACCTAGCTGTAACTCTACCCTAACCTAACCCTAGCTTAACCCTAACCCTAACCCTAGCTGTAACCCTAACCCTAACCCTAACCCTAGCTGTAACCCTAACCCTAACCCTAACCCTAGCTGTAACCCTAACCCTAACCCTAACCCTAGCTGTAACCCTAACCCTAACCCTAACCCTAGCTGTAACCCTAACCCTAACCCTAGCTGTAACCCTAACCCTAACCCTAGCTGTAACCCTAACCCTAACCCTAACCCTAGCTGTAACCCTAACCCTAACCCTAGCTGTAACCCTAACCCTAACCCTAGCCGTAACCCTAACCCTAACCCTAGCTGTAACCCTAACCCTAACCCTAACCCTAGCTATAACCCTAACCCTAACCCTAGCTCTAACCCTAACCCTAGCTGTAACCCTAAGCCTAACCCTAGCTGTAACCCTAAGCCTAACCTTAACCCTGGCTCTAACCCTAACCCTAACCCTAGCTGTAACCCTAACCCTAACTCTAACCCTAGCTGTAACCCTAACCCTGACCCTGGCTCTAACCCTAACCCTAACCCTAGCTGTAACCCTAACCCTAACCCTGGCTCTAACCCTAACCCTAACCCTAGCTGTAACCCTAAACCTAACCCTAACCCTAGCTGTAACCCTAACCCTAACCCTAGCGGTAACCCTAGCTGAAACCCTAACCCTAACCCTAGCTGTAACCCTAACCCTAACCCTAGCTCTAACCCTAACCCTGGCTCTAACCCTAACCCTAACTTTAGCTGTAACCCTAACCCTAACCCTAGCTCTAAACCTAACCCTAACCCTAGCTGTAACCCTAACCTTAACCCTAACCCCAGCTGTAACCCTAACTTTAACTCTAGCTGCAACCCTTACTCTAACCCTAGCTGTAACCTTAACCCTAACCCTAGCGGTAACCCTAGGTTCCTAATCCAGAGATTCTATTTAACAGATGAACAGCATCACAGACGACGAGGGATGGTACCTTGCAGGACCCAGGAGTCAGCCACACCCCGTTCCCCTGCCCGCCACCACCGTGCTGCACCTCATTAATTAGCAGCCAATCAGCAGTGCGGGGTGACGGAGCGCCAGGAGTCCCTGCGGAATCTTTGCCCCTTTGGCTAGCAGTATTGTTCCGCGCTTTCGTTTATCCCTGAAGTGCTTTATTTCATTTCCTCTCTGACGGCACGGGCATTCCCTCCAGCAGCCAGAGGAAGCAGAGGGTTTACACATTATGATCGTCGCCTCGCTTCGCAATGCTGAATTTGTTGCTTGGCTTCCTTTTTCCCGCCTTTTTTTTCCCCCCCCAATCAAATCTTACGCTCCCGGTCCAGCTGTCTGGCATTCCTAGCAGGCCTTTCCATTACCATTCATGCCATTGGACGAAAAAACGCATTAAACTGAGAGGCAAAGTGTTTTGTTTTTTTTAAATTAATATTATTATCATTATTATAATTATTACGCAACAGATGTTTTCAAAAAAAGTCAATCAAAACTTTTTTTCTTGTTTTTTTGTTTTGTTTTGTTTTGCTTTGTTTTTCAGCTTTCGGCGCTGGTTGTGGGTTCTGAAAGCCCTCGTCTGCGCGGCAGAACCGGAGCGGCCCGACAGCCCCGAGCTCGCGGAGCGTTTCTCCTGAATTATGCCGTGTGTTGTTGTTTTTTTTTTTTGTTTTTTTTTTCATTCGTTCCTTGAGGCCCGCGAGGGGCTGCTTTCAACATATTTCAAAAAAAATTCTCCCCGGAGAGCGACGCGTTCTGGGCCCCTCGTGTATACCGAACAACCGAGTCCGTTTCTGTGGGGGTTTTGCTTTCTCGCTCACGTGAGTGAGTGAGTGAGTGAGTGAGTGAGTGAGTGAGTGAGTGAGTGCGAGTCTCTGATTTCACACAGGAGCCTTTACCAGCACACAGGACTGCTCGCAAACTGATTTTTGTGGCTTTTTTGTGTCCTCTCTGTGTGATACCGCGGCTCGATAAGCGTATCGCCGTGATTTCTGAAGCTCGGTTTGGCAATTAGGTAACACCATCATCATCCATTGGACTGTTGATTAACCTGGTTTGGGTTCGAGTGCTGAACTATGGAGCCTATACCAGCATGCATTGGGGCAAGAGGCACGAATACGCCCTGTACAGGCCACCAATCTCTCACCAGTCACTCACACACTCATACCTATGGGCGATTTAGGGTCTTCAGCAATTTACAGTCTCCAGTTAACCTACCTGCATGTCTTTGGACTGGGGGGGGTGGGGGGTAACTGGAGTACCCAGAACATGGGGTGAACATGCAAACTCCACACAGAAAGGCCCAGGCCCTGTAAATAATCTGGTCTTGGGTCACAGTTAAACTTATTTTAACATTTGCAAAGTAAAAGCCTCAGCAACAGTCTCACAACTTGTAAGATTCATTTGAATTTTACACTATGCGTCCCAGTGCTTTTATGGATTAATTTTTTGTTTCTGTGTTGTACTTGCTGTTAGATGACAAGAGAAGAATACGAATCCGAGGCGACAGGCCTCCGTGCCACACAGTGCACCGAATCCAGTGCTCAGGAGGCCAAGGATGAAGCCAAGAAGTCAGGTGGATGCCAAGATCTGGTGACAATTGCATTCAGCACAAAAAAAATAAATACAATCAAAATAAAATAAAAATAAGCCGGTGTCTGCATTAAAAGAGAGCCAGCTTCCATGGCAAATGAGATATAAATTTCCCATAATTGAATGTTACCCGTCCCGGTGGCCCCCTTGTATAAATCACAACGCCAGCGTTATCTCCTTCCGCACATGGCGACGCCTTGAAATCAATTCTGCGGCCAATCGGGGCCGAGCGTAGTCAAAGCCCCCACCCCCCCGCCGCTGCTCCACAAAGCTATCTGCGGCCTGCTCTGGTCCCTTTGACGGGCTGCTGTAGAAGAGGCCTCTCTGGATGGGGTTGTTCAAACATGCAGAAACAGACTGTCTGATTGAGCCATTACAGGCCGGGGAATGACAAGCGTGGCGTGACAAGCTGCTTGTGATTCATACTGCTCCCTGGTGGCGGCTGGGTGAACTGCAGTTGTGTGCGGAGGTTTTGTGTTTTTTGTTGGAATCCACCTGATTGATGCGCCCTTGTGTCTTTTGTGTCATTTTTATTTCCGTTGGAGCGAAAGTGCTGAGGATGGAGTGGGAAGTGAAGGTGTAAAGAAAAAAAAAAGCTTCTATTAACCTCTATTAATATGTGCGTGTGTGTAATATGTTTGTGCTTGCATAAGCGTGTGTGTGCGTGTGTGCTTCTGTGTACTTGTGTGTCTGAAATAGTTCACTCCTCTTGTTCTATTATTCTGTTAAAGGTGGAGTTAGAAAAAAATAACTGTTTATCTTGGTGCGCATTAAGGGCCATGTTTCCATATAAATGTTAATGTCCTCCACTTCACCAGCTTGCAAAGCAGCTGAGTCTTCAGTATTAAAGCAGAAGAAGAAGAAGAAGACTGACAGAGGGTGGCATGGAAATGCAAGTCATTTACATAATATCACATTAAATATCAAAAGGCACTTAACTTGGAGAGTGCCACAGTTGTTGTCCAGTTAGTACATTAAGAGAGTGATTCTGAAGAAATTTGTTTTCAAATGGAATAAAAACATTTTTAAAAGTAGTGTTGAGAAAACAAAGTAGCTTATTTAAAGTAGGGTAATGGCCTGGGCTTGTTGGTGAACTATTTAAATCACATTTAAACATATTTAAATTAAGACTGAATGGACTAAAATTCCTGGAACACAGTTTCAGCCATGGCTTCTAAGGGAATTTTTCTGAAGCACAACAAATAACTCTGAATCACAGAGAGTTATTCAATGGAATCCTCACCCACAATCTGTCTGTTGTTATTGTTTCAAAGACAATTTGGAGTGAAGAACATGAATGCTGCAATATAACCCTTAATAATACTTAACCTACTGAAGCCTTAGCTACAGAAACTGTGCGATGCAGCATTACCATTTAAATATTAGCATAGCAGCATTTGTGAAAACCATTGCTTTCTGAGTCATTAGCATTAGCCTTCTGAGCCATTAGCACTTCACTGTACTGAAACAAAAGCATACAGAATATATTTCTAAGGTACAATGCACCAGATTCACCAATGCAGTATGCAGTAGCAGCCTGACACATCTTAAATTTAAATCAAAAATGTTTTTTTTTTCTTTTCTGTTGCATACTTCAGAGAAGAAAGAAAAGAAGAAGAAAGAAAGAAAGAAAGGCTTCTAACTATTCTGAGCGGAGAGCTTTCTGGGCCACCGTTTCAAAGAACGGCACTTGAAGGAGATTGAGTCGCTTCTACTTTAACATCAGTTCAAGCAGCCACCTGTGGACTTCAATTAATGTGGAGATGTGCGCCCACCACAGTTCCAGGTATTACTTTCAGCGGTTAACAGATGTGTCATTAAAAAGCAAGACGCTGGAGCATTAAAGCCACACTGCTACCGTGTCTTTGAACATCTGAAGACCGAAGTTACTCGCGATCGTGCCAGTCGCCAAAGTTCTGCAATGCAAATACGTCGAGAAAGAAGCTCAAGTTGCCACTCGTTGGATATGCAGCTGTTGATGTTGAGAGAATCTGAGCACAGTTAGCTTTGTTTTTGTTCAGCACTCCAATGTTCTGTTTAGAACTGGGTGAGCACGGCAAAACGTTTCGCAATAATGTGTTTATTGATTTGCGGCTTTTATGTTTCAGATCTGCATTTTCCCAAGGTGAAGGGATTATATCATGAAGGTCGTACGCTGGAAATAAAAACACCCTCTTATTTTTCAGCTGAACCAACTGAAAAGGTTTTAAACATATCCATGAACCGGTCAAGGCAGATCAATTTTTTATTTTTAAAACATTGATAAAAAAGATTTTTTTTCTTTCTTTTTTAAATTTCATTTTTAATTTTATACTTATAAAAAATATAAAAAATATATGTAATTACAAGGGGTTGGATTTATGTTCTTTAATGCTGGCTGAACAAGTTTTTCTCCTCAGCCATACGTACTGTAGGACGTGAAACTCTTCTGAATGCATTACACACTGCTTTGTAGAACAAATCTCCACTAATCAAACAAACGGCTCGAGAGCCCTCATTCAGACTCCATTGAATGGCCGGCTGGAGGTCCACAGTGAATCCCCACAAGACCAGAAACAAACTTTTGAAGATTCTCTACTCCCCCCCTCCCACTCCCCCCTCCCCCTCTCCCTCTCTCTGTCCTCCTTCTTCTTCAGAAGAAGAAGAAGAAGAAGAAAAAAAGTATTTTTCTGATCCCAGGAATGCAATTTCACACACACAGCTCTTAAAAAAAAAAAAATTTATCCTGAAGACATTGTATGCATTTTACATAAAGGACACTGTTCTCAGAGGGGATCCTCGATGGCAAATTGTGAGACTCTGACTTTGTGTGATTCAGAAGAACGTAGTGCACTTAAATTTTTTTTATTTTTTTTATTTTTAAGGTTTCATGGCACCAGCAGAACAAATAAAACCTTACTGGCTCAAAACTGCAGGCCAGGATCCACTTGTGGGTTGTGAGAGGAGTTGAGATGAGTGTCACAAGCTAATCTGATACTAAATATGAATCAAAAATTAAATATTTTGTTGGACAAGTCTCACAGGCAGTCATGTTAGACACTGTACTGGGGGGCTGCTGGGTGGGTCATTCGGTTAAGGCACCACACTGCGGTGCATGGATGAGCCTCACGGACTCGGATCGAATCCGGATTACATCTGGACCGCATCAGTGCTGATTGTGGTCAGTAGACCCACAGGGCGACGCGTAAAGGGAAATTGCATCGCCCAGGGTTCACAAGGGTACAGTTGGCTAAGGATCCACGTTCCTTCACTCTCTAGTGACCCCTGCTGGTCAATCTGTGGACTGCATGCCAAAGCCACATGTGAGATATTGTCCTCTGACTGAACTCTGCGCGAGCTTAGCCACGGGCAGCGGTGTGAGAAGAAGCAAGCTGGCAACTCCACGTATTTCGGAGGGAAAATTGCAGCTGTCTACACTCTCCCGAATCGGCAGTGAGGGACTGTGCATTAGCACGGCTACATAGAGTTAATTGGATATTCCAAATTGGGGGGGTGGGAATTGGACACGTTCAGCCTCATGTTGGCTGCAAAATTTATAATGGAAAAAAAAACCACTGTATTAGTTTCATGCAGTGTGCTAGTTATACAATTATATAGGGTCATAGGGATGCATTTGTTTTTATATATCATTTTTATTCCATATTTTAAAGAATATGTGGTCCAGTTACTAATTGATAGGTAAGTTTTTAAGTATTTACTTGTTAAGTGGGTCAAGAACTGCAGTACAGAAAGACACACCGCTAGCGTAGTGCTTAGCCTCGTTCTAAACCGAGAGGTTCATTCGGACCACTCCAAAAACGGACCCCCACGGAACATTCCGGAACAGGACAGCCAGCTCGTGAACAGCGGACGATGTCACGGGTCGTTTAAAATCAGCGGAATTACCTCTCTCTCTCTCTCTCTCTCTCTCTCTCTCTCTCGCAGGACGAACTAGAACACGACCACCAGGAAAAATAAATAAATAAATAAATAAAAATGTGTGATTGCTGTAGGCACTAGGTAACCGTCGCAATTTCATCCTTTAAAAGTGGAAACGTGCCGGAGAGAAGCGTTTCACCTTCGCCGGCTTCACGCACCATTTCCTGTGTGCCGACTCTTTTCCGTTTGGGGGGGAGGTTTCTGTTTGTGTGAGATTATAGAGGAATCCGATGATCCACTTTAGTGCCCTGACCACGGAGTCTGTCTCCAGTCTTTTCAAAGATGTTTTATTAATATCAGAAGCTGCAGTCTAGGGCTGCTGTAGCGGGTACACTCGCTATTGTTTCTCATCACTTTCATTTTCAAAAAGCAACTATTATTAAAAAAAATACTCAACACAGCACAACACAACACAGCATAAGATAACATACATAACACAAACAACACAACACCACACAACAGACCATAACACACAACACGACATAACATACACAACACATCACAACATGACATGACATAACATACACAACACAACACAGCACAACATAGAGAATAACACAACACACGGAATAACACAACACAACATACAGAATATCACAACACAACGCAGCATACAGAATAACACAACACAACGCAACATACAGAATAACACAACACAACACAACATACAGAATATCACAACACAATGATGAGAACTGGCCATTCAACCCCAGCAGTGCTCGCCATTTGCATGACTGAATTGTACCCAGTGCTCTGATTACCTACAGACTAGATGGTATCAAACACCGTGTCGAACCTGCTCTTGAAAATCCCCAGAATTTCTGCCTCTACTACACTATCTGGCAACGTGATACAAAAATATGAGTGCGTGTGCGTGCGTGTGAATGCGTGCGCGTGCGCATGCATGCGTGTGCATTCATATATGTGTGCACGTGTGCATGTTGTCAGTTTTATTCATTTTGCAGCGACTGCTCGCTGACCACTAAAGTATTTCCAGCCTCGAGAGAATATAAAACATTTATCTGACAAACCCCGACGAGAGTGCTTCCTCAGATCTGTCATATTGTGCTCAGAAATTGAATTCACCAAAGCTGTGTTGCACTGACTGAATGTTCCTATCGCTGACAACTTATCAAACCATTCTTTTCTATACAGTCTTTCTGATGCTCTCCCATACACACGATTCCCCTGCAGTCTGTTTACATGGCAAGAATGCAAGAATGCGCTCCTTTCTTCTGCAAAATCCCTCAAAGGAGAAGTTTCCACCAGCTCATGTGAAAAATGCTTGGGGCTTAGTCATGTGACATTCCTTCTGTTATTGCCATGAGAGAACCTTCCATTTATTTCAAAGAGTGTTGAGTTGACTAGATCAGGTTTGTCCTGCCCAAAAAATCCTGGCCCTCTCAGCTTTTGAGTGCAACCGACAGATCAGCTGATCTTTGGTAATGTTCTCCTTTAAAATGGCATCCACGCATCACCCTGGTAAATGTGCTACATTGGTAGCGGTCTAGAGCCCTGCCTCCCAGACAGCCCTAAAAGCGTACAAAAATATTTGTTGTATAAAGGTAATCAATTATCATCCAACTATCAATGCACTTTTTTCTACAATTTATATTAGCTGGTTATTACATATTGGATTCATGCTAATTTAAACTGCACATTAACCAAAACAACACAAACTACCAAATCAATTCCTCTGAAACCATCAGTGGGCATTTGTTTATCTTGAAAGCCGTAGCATCCAATAAAAATACTATATATATATATATATATATATATATATTATTATTTTTTATTTTTTTGTATATCAATACTGCTACATCTCTACCTGAAATCACAGGTTAAACTAACTTTTCCTCTAAACTATGTCTCTGACTAAGCTGACTCAACAAAATGGTGAAGTGGCCAGGGGTGTAACACAAAATTTTGGGCCCTATACATAAGCAGTCTCCCTTCCTCTCTTGATCCATGTCTCTCACGCATCATTCCAGACTTTTCACTGCAAAACACTGGTTCTTGGTGTAAAGAGGCAGGTAAACTGACAGAAACAGAGATAAAAAATTTTAAAACCAGAATATTCTTTCTATCCCACAATATCTGTAATGCTTACAATGCAGTATGTTGCTATTATGTAGTTTGTGATAATCATCTGTACTTAGATCTGTAAACACACGTGTGTGACTTCATTTTGTACACAGAACCCTCACATGTTTTTGTTTGGTTTTGTAAAATGTCTTCTTGTTAGTCTAGAAATACAAGGTCCAAACGCCATTATTAGTTTCCTTAAATTGCGACCCATCACTGATACAAATATCAGTCAGGATATATGGAGTGCCTAGATAATTGGCTATCTAAGCACCATCACAGAAATAGGCCTCATTTGTTCACATTGGCCATTAAAGTGCAAAATAATGCTGCACTTTCTGTTTGTAAATAATGCCAGTTGGAGAGAAAATAGATAAAATTCCCTCAAGGGACATTCCAACTAACTGGGATTGATAAGACCATTTAAAAAAGAAAGAAAGAAAGAAAGAAAAGAAATCTTGTTTATCTAATGAGTTTTCCCCCCCGGTTGAAAAGATTTTTTTCCATGTGAATCATCTAACTGCAATGAGTACCACCACAGGAAAAGCAAAAATAAATAAATTAACAAATAAATAAATAAAATCCATATAAAGCTACTGGGGACAGACATGGTGTTTACAAATTCTAATTCATCTTACAAGTTGTGAGACTGTAGCTGAGGTGGTGCCTTTGCAAACGTGAAAATAAGTTTAACCGTGACCCAAGACCAGATTAGTTACAACAAACACAACATTGGTACATATTGACGGAGTAGCTCACCGCTCAAAAAAAAGCAGTGGGGAAAAAATTACTTGGCAAGTTACACGCTTCTGAGCAGATACAGTATAACATATACCCAAAATAAAATATCTTGTGTGTTTAGACATTTGCAAGTCAGAGCTGATATGTTCCAGCTGTGGGGAAATATCATAGTCCAGGGCCAGGCATAGTCCATTTGCACATTTGCACACCTGCACATTTGCACGCTTGCACATTTGTACTGGTATGGATTTCCATTTCCCGGCACTAGCTCAGTGATTTAATTGCGTTGATGTTGTCGTGATGTTGTCCTTTTGTATTCTGTCTTTATGCGGACCCTGGCTGCAAAACAAATTTCTCCTAGTGGGACAATAAAGATGACCTTGAACCTTGAGGCAACTCCGGTCCTGGAGCACCAGAGACGCTTCTGGTTTTTGTTCCACCCGAGCGTTAATCAGAAGAGGCTGGCAGATGATTAATGGTCTGAGGTGCTGAATGGTGAAACGGTGAGTCTCTCCTCAGCACAGGGTCACCTGCAATCAATAAATCTGATTAATCAAAATGAATCCGGTAATGTGCGGTAGTTATAGGTTTGGATGTGGCAAAAAGCCAGGACCGTCTCTGGCACTGTGGCGACAGGGTTCCCTACCCTTGTTATAGTCCATACAGCTTTCAAGCATGAAGCCGTTACCTACTGTTACCTACCTGTTCCTCCGAAGTGCTTAAACAAGGAATATTATGCTTTTAAAATTATGGACACATGCCTCACTTACAATCACATTTACGATCAAATTGTCATACGCCCCCCAATAAAATATTATTTGTGCAAATTTTTTTTTTTTTTGCCTGCTGACAAAATATCACCAAGATCTTATAACAATACAAACGACGCTGCTGTTTTAAAACCACACGGGCGCCATTAGGATGAAAAATACGGCCGCCATAATGCAGATAACAGTCAGAAGATTCTCTCTTGTGGAGGAACACGTATTTCACAGCGACACAGTGACAGCTGAAATGTTTAAGTGCGCCGGGGTGTAGATTAGGAAAGGGCACGTTCGGTTTTAGGAGTAAACTCGTCTGAGATGCGAGGCGCTCTCATTCGTTGCTCTGTGGTGCGCACGCAGGCCGCGTTTCGCGTTTAAACTTCAACTGACAAAAAAGTGCAAGTTTTTATTCACACCGTCTCAAGTTCATTCTAATAATATTTGGACTTGCAAACCTATTTTTGTTTCGAGAAAGAACACACTTATTAAGTTGATTTTAGAGATTATTCCAAGGCTCACTGAGCTGGTAAGTATGCATTCTTTCACGCAATAAACGGTTTGTTGTAAACCTTGCTTTAGGGTGTTTTTCTTTTCTATTTTTGCACATCTACATTGCCTTCTCGAACATCTGGACCCCTACCTTTATCTCTCTGGATTATACTGCGGGGAAATGTTTCAAGAAAAAAAAAGAAAAGCCATTGCATTCAGATTTCTCAGCCTTTAACCGCGTGGTAAGTGGACGGAATTCACTGTTAATGAGCGTACGTGTGTTTTTTTTTGCGGCTGAAGTAT
This sequence comes from Anguilla rostrata, assembly GCF_018555375.3. Classification (NCBI taxonomy): domain Eukaryota; kingdom Metazoa; phylum Chordata; class Actinopteri; order Anguilliformes; family Anguillidae; genus Anguilla; species Anguilla rostrata. The sequence goes on from NC_057941.1 coordinate 2,924,850, forward strand.
CTTACACTGAAGGGACGTTGAGGGAAATGAGCCGTTTCCGCCGCCGCGAGTTAGCCGAGCTGAGCTGCCGTGTCCGAGAGAGCCATCGCTCAGCGCAGTAAAAGCAATCTTCAGCGTCCTCGTGGGTGCGGCAGCAGTTGTGTTATGGGCTCTTTTTATGTTTGTTCCCGTGGCAGCAGGGACATATTTCTCCAAGAAGGCCGCTGGCTTCTACCCCTGTGACCCCGGCAGCGCTGTGTGGGGGGGGGGGGGGTACTTTTTCACACTCATCAGCTCCATGGCTATTTAGGCTGCTCTCCGGTGCCCCCCCCCCCCACGCCCCCCCTCCCCCCCAGACTCGCATCTGATGGCTCTGGTCTCTGGCCCCCGGACGGCACTCAGAGAGAGGAAAGAGAGCCATCTCTCTGCTTGCTTTATAGAGTATTAAAGAGGTGGCGGTGAATGGGAGTTAGCGGGGGATTTGGGGGGGGGGGGCAGGAGCAGCACAGTGAATTATTTAGGAGGTAATGGCTGAACCCCCCCCTCCCCACCCCCACTCTCTGCAGCAGTATTCTGATGGCATGGCCGTTACACCCCACAGGGGCTGTTAGGGCGTTTTAATGCCAGGTGAGGGGGACTGCTCTCACGTCACCATGGAGATGACAGCCATACCTGTCGGCGACGGCTACATGGAGAGGACTGGGACGAGCCGAGCTGGCTGGCCAAGGATGCGTCAGCAAAGGAAAAGAGCAGGAAATGGTGCCCCCCCCCCCCCACCAATGCTGCAGTGCAGTGATGGGGACACTGTGCTGTAGGAGATGTCCTCTTTCAGATGAGACATTAAACCGAGGTCCTGACTCACTGTGGTCATTAAAGACCCCATGACACACGTTGCAAAGAATAGGGGCGTTCCCCGGTCTCCTGGCTAAATTCCCAGCCTGGCTCTGTCAGACTGCCTCCTAATCATCCCCTAGTTCAATTGGCTAAAGAATTTCTCTCTCCCTCTCCAACTCAGCTGATGTGTGGTGAGCATTCTGGCACAAAATGGCTGCCGTGCATCACCCAGGTGGGTGCTACACAGTGGTTGAGGTGAGTTCCCCCCTCATCACTGTAAAGCACTCTAAGCATCTGGAAAAGTGTGAAATAAATGCAATGTTTTATTAATTCATTCATTCATTTAGGGTGTTGAGGGAAAGCATTTACGAAAGGCAAGTATTTAAAGTTTTATCATTTTAATGGTTTGTATTTGTATAGTAGACTACAAGATTATCACTTACATTTTTTTATATTTAAAGGTATTGTCTGTTGAGGTGGAAAAAATGACTCATTTTTTACAATGAAAATATTATTTTATTGTTTCTCTGTACATCACTGTATGATTGTGTTTACTTTAATTGTAGCAATTAAAGTTCACTTATGCATATTGAAAATTTTACAGTTAACAGGCAGGTATGCGTTTTAAGTTAATAAACAAGTTTTATGTTTATGGATCTGGTGTTTATTTTACAGGGAACCATGAGCCACGTAATATAAAAAGGAGGTTAATGAGCTGACCAAAGTTTAGAATATAAGTTTTCACACAGTATATTCAACTCTGGTCTTGTGTACTGAAACCTCCAAGCTACACTATATTTAAGATTTTATGGAAAAAAATGCAGTGAATCACCGATGATAAGTCTACAGTATTTTTAAATTTAGTTAGCCCTCTGAAGGTGCGGAAAATGCATTTTATAATGATTTTTAAGGGATAAAAAACTCACCGTAATTTACATAAATGAAAAAATCTAATTCATTCAATTTGTGAGAGAAAATGCTCTGGACCTCTCAGAATCACCAAAACATAATTGATCTAAAATGGCTGCTGAACCATTTCCAAACGATGCCTCCTCATCACAGATTATTTTTAAACACTGCTGGCTGGTGAAAGCACAGTAAGCTAAAAGCAATCACTTTGACATCAGCGTTTATTCTGCTATAAATTGAAATGAAAACCCATTTCTGAGCGATATCGGGATTTCATTCTTGTTTGGTATTCTTACGGACGCAAAAATTTTCAGCAGACCAGCTATGGTGATGGGAGAAAGTGTTATCCCTTGACTAGTGGGGGCTCTTGTTACATGAATGCAATTCTTGAACCAATTTTCAGACGAGAGTGCTTCTTCGCATCGCATATTGCAGCCTCAATTAATTTCACACACACAAAAAAATCTCAGACGCAGCAATGGAATAACATGACTGCCTTTGACTGTTTGTCGCACTGAAAAGCCCTCTTTCAACCGATACAGAGTATTTTTCACAGCTACAATGACTGTAAATGTGAGAGAGAGATGGAGGGAGGGAGAGAGAGAGAGAGAGAGGGAGAGGGAGAGAGAGAAGGAAAAAGGGAGAGAGAATGAGAGAGAGGGAGGGAGGGAGAGAGATATAGAAAGAGCAAAAGAGAAAGAAAGAGAGAGAGGGAGGAAGAGAGAGAGAAAGAAAGAAAGAGAGAGAGGGGAGAGAGGGAGAGAGAGAGAAAGAGCAAAAGAGAACAGAGGAACAGAGAAAGAGCGAAAGAGAAAGAGAGGGAGAGAGAGAGAGAGAGGGAGGGAGGGAGGGAGAGAGAGAAAGAGTGAAAGAGAAAGAGAGAGAGAGCGCTAATACCATCCAGGCAAATGTCAGACACATTAACACCACTTTGGCGCAGCGAGCGAGAGCGGGGGAAGGTGTCATCTCCAGAACTGTCTGCTCTCGTTAAACAGTCTCACATATTACACTCCTGATTTACACGTCTGGGCTCACATGATACTGAGAGAATCACATCAACACAGAAGCGTCCTCTCGTTCTGAAGAGGCCCCCTTTCCTATCCAGCTCTCACATCTCACCCCTGGGGCACTCACGCTGTGTAAAACACGCAGTCAGAATGTTCCACATCAGTTCCGAAATGCTTCTGATGTTTTGCTGAACACAAAAAAAATCACACAAAGGGATGCACTAGTTTTTAGTCACGGTTGGCAGGGAAAGGTGTGTGTTTGTGTGTGCGTGTGTGTGTGATGTCTACGTGTGGTGTGTGTGTTTGTGTGATTATGTGTGTGTGTGTGTGTGTGCGCGTGGTTGTGTTTAAGGTGGCTGTTACTGTGTCAAATAATTTTAAAAGTAGCCTTTCATTTACAGCACTCTTGTGCAGCACTGCTCTTTGTGGTAAGGGCCATATCTGGTTAATGTATTGTGCTGTGATGTCACAAAGCTACTGACATCCATCTCCGTGCGCCACTTTCCGATTCACAGTCGCAGCTTATCGGCGCGAAAGCGCAGGTTCAGACTTCAAAGTCATCAGGAGCGCTGACGGAAGTCTCCTCGAGCGGATTGTCGCGCGCTACTGAAGCCCTCCATGTGCTCAAACCGCCAGACACACACGCATGGTAATTAGCTCATTGTTTTGCGAAAGTGATGGAAGTGATGAAGGCACTGTTGGTGCTCAGGGTAAACTATTTCAAAAACACACCCATCCCTCCGAGGTGGAGACATGTGCAGTACTTTTCCCCGCAAATTAAATTCATTAGTTTATCTGACAGGGACACTGCACAATAATTACATTTCTGTAAATGTGCCGGAGTTAGGCTACAAAGCCGTGAATTAAATTTTATATCACAATGCCCGCTTACAATTAAAATTGAGCAATAAAAAAAAAATCTTTGAAGAGTCAGGTTTGCTGGTGGAAATTCTATAAATTCTGAAAGTGGATATATAACCCTTGCAAGAACTACACAGAACCTCACAATAAGGACACCAGTCTTACAAAATTGCAGAAAGTGTCCATCCATCCATCCATTATCTACCCTGCTTATTCCTGGTCACAGGGTTGCTCGAGCTTATCCCAGCATGCATTGGGTGAGAGGCAGGAATACACCCTGGACAGGTTGCCAGTCCATCGCAGGGCACACACACCATTCACTCACACACTCATACCTACGCATTTAGTCTCATTACCAGCGGCATGTCTTGACGTGAGACCAGTACCGAGAAACCACGCAGAACGTGAAACTCCAGACAAGAAAGCTCAGGAAGTGAATGTGGAAATTGATCTTGGAAGTTTGCACTTGCCTGGTCTAGGGAGAAGCCTCTTGACGCTTGGAATGAAGATGGTTCGTGAGAACGCACACGCGCTGAGCTAACCTCCTGATCGCTTCCGGCCCTGAGAACCGCCAGCTTCACACCTGTCACATATTTCTGCGCGAGATGGCGGCTTCATGAATCCTGAAAGCAATTTGTCTGGAAAACTGTGGGAATGGCTGGTTGGAGGTGGTGCCTCTTTTTTTATGAGAGACATACCCGCCTCCCCCCCCCCCCCACCTCCGTCCCTTGTGTTCCAGTCTGGAGGGAAAATGCCGTTCCACTTTTGGCGGGAGGGAGCGGGATCCATTTTCTCTGCTGCCGGGTTTTGGGAGGGTCCTGCAGCATCGCAGGTGGTGTCCGTCTGTCCCGTGGAAAACGCGACGCCTGGTGACTATCAGCCCGGCCTCAACCCAGACACATTTCTCAAAGCGAAATTGGGATCACGCCCCTCCTCTTCCCAGACCCCCCTCCCCCCCCCCTCCCCGCACTTCTTGAAGGCCAGGATCCCGCCCAGCCGCAGTGGAATGATTGTGTCCAAAAAGTCTAAAAGAAGTATCTCGGTGAGCACTGCTGAGATTGATGGGTCCTATAGCTTCTGGCCTCCGGCAATCCCATCTCCGGCGCAGGGGACGATTTAAAGCAGGCGGGATCGCATAAAACGGCGATGATACCGCCAAGCCCGAACCCCGCAGCTTTGCTCTCAGTCCGCCAGAGATTACGGAGGAATTTAGAGTGAGGTTCCGCCGCTTCGGGTGGGGGGGTGGCGGGGGGAGGGGGGGGAGAAAAGAGACAAAAAACAATAGCGGCGGCCTTCTTTCTTCAAGGATATCTAGACGACACATCTATTGACCAATCTGTCTGGGGCCCAGTGTAGCACAAAGCAGAGCCGCTTGTCAGGATGCAATCGGCCGAGGTCCTGGCGAGGGACAGTGCTCTCGCCCGGGGCACGTTGGGCCGCGTGTGCGTTTAAAAAATCTGGACAACAGACACCGCTGTCACAGAGAACACTGAGCAGGCTAACAAGCAAAAAGCTGAGCTTGAGTTTAGGACTTTCTTAAGGTTCTGCTTAAGGACTATAGTTTCTGCTTGAGCACTATAGGTTTGACTAAAACACTCTCTATATTCTATTTTGTACGTGTGAGATCTATGCTTGTGTAGATGAGCACAGACAAAAGTTTTTTGGCTTTAATATTTACTTACTCTTTGCTAAATTATTCATGCTTTTAAAAAAATCAAGTTCTGTTTTCTTGGCTGCAGTGTAGGCGAGGGTCAGGACTTTGGACCTGATCCTGCCAGCGACCGGTAGCCAGTGGAGTGACCTCAGCAGGAGGAGACTGGCCTAGTCATGCCCCCAGAACGCTTAAATATAATATTAATTTATTATGGCATATACTTCAATGAGACTGAAATATTGTGAATGCTCACAGCAGTCTTTTCATGAGGTATTTTCAGTTTAATTTTCCTGCAGTCTAACATCTGGCCAAAAGAAATGCTCACCGTGTCTTAGCTTAGATTCGAGTGAACACGGAGAAAATACTTGAGGTCCCATTCAAAGGCAGACTATGAGTGCAAATATGTTTCATGCAGAATTAATGACACAATGGCCACATAATTAAGGTTTTTCAAGCCCTTTTCAGATGAGGACAACACACAGGCAGCACATTTTCTCACATGTACAGTATTTAAGCGCTCATATGAATAACTGTATGTTTAATTAATGCACTCCTTGCTCACTTTCATAAAGCCAACTGTCAACAAGTAGTTGCTAATTCTTCTTCTCTCTGACCCTTTGTTCACGAGGCCCCTGTTTTATTCATTATGCTTGTGCAATAAGTTCACAGTTTTTTTTTTTTTGTCATTAAAAATAAAATTACCATCAGCGCAGATTTTATATTTCTCTCAACAGAACCTCGGCCTTTTCCAGTTAAATGCAGAAATGTTAAGATTCAGAGATTTAAAAAAAAAAAAATCTTATTGAAAATAAATGCAGGTGAATCACATAATTTTAAGAACTGAATTAGTCATCTTTTGGCTCAGTGTGTACTAACTGGGATGCTTTTAAAAATCATTATTTCATGTTGCCTTTGGCTGTCTCATATCTAAGAAAGTACAAACTGGGTAAAGTGGCGTATTCTTCCCAAGGGTAGGCCACTGGGATCTGAACTTTAGACCCTTTGTCGGAAAATTCGGAGAGATGATCACAGCTCCAGTCCGCTGTCCTTGAGGACGCATTAACAGGTCAATGTCTTTTTTTTTTTTTTTTTAAAGCAAGGTACAGTCATCCATTAACAGCTCTGTCCGTTCACCAAGTGTCCACAATGCCCCACTTTCCTTCCGGCAAATGACCTCCATGCAGCAGTGAAGGCCATGTCTGTCTCCGTTTCAGTGGCTGCAGCCTATAGCCCCCCACCCCCCCTCAACCCTGCCCTCCGCGCCCCCATTCCCCCTACACATACCCCCACACCCACATCCCAACCCTCCCACACACTCCTAATCCCCCCCACACCCCCACCTGCACACCCATTCCCCACACACACACCCACCCACTAACCCCCAGTCCCCCCGCATGCACCCCCCCACCCCACATCCAACCCTCCCCCAATGCCCCCCATTCCCACACCCTCCAACCCCCATGGCCCCTCTACCTCTCAAACTCCCATCACCCCCCCCCCCCGCCAAACAAACACACCCCACCGCCCTCGTCTGCCCAGCATGGCCAGGAGCCAAAATGGCGTCCTCTGCGTCTGAATCTGATACAACTCAACAGCTCCGCTGTCCTGAAGGCAGGGACACTTCCACTGATGAATCCGAATGGGCGGACCGGAAACACAGACGGAACACTGAGGTGAGCGCCCCCTGCAGGCAAATGGGTCAGATCCCGATAAGAGGGAATTTCGGGATGAAGCGGAAACCGGTGTCCCCGCTCCGCTGGCGAAGCACGCCCCTGCAGCTCGGGACGCGGCGTTCTGTACTTCCTCCCGCGAGTCCTCGAAGCCAAAGCACCTCGTCTCGATGCCAGCGACGTACGACAGCCTGAGAAGCTGGTGCAATATTTCCGGCGCCTTCCGCGCTGGAGGCTGGATGTTTTTCCTGCCGCCCGGGTTCGCACCCAACATCACAAGTCTCGGCGCAGTCACGCCAGCGGATAAAAAAAAGGATCTAGATCGCGGCAATGGCGGAGTGTGTGTGTGTGTGTGTGTGTGACAGAGCTGGCGCAGCAGAGCGAGAAAGCGAGCTGACGCATCGCTGAGTTTCACGCCTTTAAACTCCGACGACAGCCAGCGCTCCGGTCCTGCGCTGTCATTATCTGGAGTGCGTGGTGTCACTGCTGAACAACACAACAAATATTAGCGTGCGCAAGCCCGGCCATTTGAACCGGATCTTCCCTTCCGTGTTTTTCCAAAGCCTCATTCAGACGTGTTCCCAATTTAAGATGACGCGTGTTAAGGATGATGAAGAAACGGAGTAGGGGGGGTAAGAGATGATCTTTTTATAGTTTCCTGCTACATTCCCGGCCTCGTAGAATCCCGAAAGTACAAAAGCATATCAGCGCAGGTTCACCGGTTATTCCGGCACAGCCTTTTTCCGGCTGCGCGTGACGTTAAAAAAAAAAATAAATAAATAAATAAATTGCCAGGGAAAAAAAAGTCACTATTACCCATCAGCTGCGCAGAGAAACGGCACGCCATGTTTTAAATGACTGCCGGAGTCAACCTGAGCTCGCATCGACTCGCTGGTCGCTGGTTTTAATGCCAATTAAAGTCATCGCCGTGACGACGCCCCCATAAAGCAACTGCTTTGTGTCGGAGGAGACCCTCCTGAAGCAGGTCCGTGGCCCCTGCATGAGTAATGGACACCCGTCAGTCCTCAGCGACTGAAACGCCATTCTCATTCCCCTTCCTCCCCCCTGGTACAGCTCAACGGGTCGGAGCGGAATGCTGATTGGATCAGCGCCGTTTTATTGGATGTGTTTTACAGCACACCTGCGTCTGAAGCATGTTTATATGATGAAGAATTTATTTTCTTTTTTTTTTTCTTTTTTTTTACATGGGAACCGTATTTTATCTGTGGCAATACTTATTAAAATTAAACACAAGCAGCATGGTTTTTAACTGCATGGCTTTCAATTAAATTGCGGATTTAATATACATCACACGGAATAATATGCTGGCATATTAACTAAAGGGTGAGCTAATCCATTCCTGTAGGGCCAGTGTGTATGCAGGTTTTGTTTTCACCAATTACACACCGGCCAAACGAGCTAATTAGCTGCTGGCTTACCTGTAGATTAGACCACAACAAGATGTTTTACTGCTGGGACACAGGAACAGTCTTCAGCTGTTCATTCAAGATAGAAATATAGTTAAAATATGAATTATCAGAAAATATAGCTAAAATATTAATTATCAAGACATATAGCTAAAATATGAATGATCAAGAAATATAGCTAAATTACCAATGATCAATTACTAAACGACTGTTCTAATTTAGTGATTGAGTGCAGAAGTTGGCATGACATCCAGGAGCAGACACAGCCCTCCTTGCCCACCCCTGTGACTGGTACACCCTGCCCACAGTAGAATGCTGCATTATGCCCTCAGTAATACCTGAATGAGTTGCAGAAGGTCGGCTGTTGTGCTTGATGTAAGCGTCTCATAAGCACCACAGCTGCAGTTCTCCGGGTGACGAGAGGCAGGTGACTTTGTGGGTTGTCGGCGCTCTTTGTGAGTGACGGGCACGTGTACCTAAAGACAAAAAAAACAAAAATCATTTGTATTTATTAGCGCACGTGGCTGTGGAGGCGGGAGGGGGGAGAGGGGCAGCTCTTTTTAACTCCTGATTTCACTTCCTGGTCCCTCCCAGCCATGTCAGTCAAGAGGAAAAGAAGGCGTTAGTCCCCGCCCACACAGCCGCAGTAATGTCACATGACCATCGCCCGCGTAACCGCCATCGCCACCGCCACGGCTGCCCAGGAGAGCGAGGATCTGTGGCAATCAGGCAGCGGGAGGCGAGCGACTCGCTCCGATTAACCCACGGGCATGTGTCCAAAATGGGGGCGGGTACGGAGCGCTGTGGGGGTCAGAGGTCACCGTTTCCCGCAGGCTAAACATTTCATTCCACCAAATTACTTTCTACACTGTGCACTTGAACACCAGGGCTGGGGGGCAGGGGGGCGGGGTGGGAAACAAGTTAAATAAAATGACTGCTGCAGAGCATTTGCATTAATTTCATTAATTCCCTGGAAGTTTCCGTGACACCTTTTCTCGAGGTAAAACAAATCGAGTCTGCGTAAAGACTATCGTGGTCTTAAAGCTGCGTAGAGGGATGGTCCACAGAGAGCTGCTGCTCCACGGGTCCGTCTGTGAGGGAATCACAGAACTGCAATTAAAGGCCTGACAGCATCAAAATGAGAAAGAAATAAAACCCACACCCACTGTCCCTCAGCGAGCTTCAGCTTTGCTCTGGTCGTAACGGTTCCAGGAGAGGACGTACGATCTGATTCGCCGAGCCGCTTTCCTGCCGTATCAAACTCACACGGTGAGATAGGGGCTTTCAGAGACGTTCCAGGACAGATAATCGGCACGTAACGGGAGAGTGGAGCTCCTGGGTTCAAAGAGACCGTGCAAACAACAGACTGGGAGATCCACATCCGCCAGCTGTCACACTTTGCTCTCCGATCTTGTTTATTTTATTTTACGCCACTCCATCAAAGCTTTCAGCAGTCTGCTGGCACAAAGAATGAAACCTTAATCTCTCTTTAACCCTAACACTAACACTAATCCTGAATCTAATCCTAAATATTAATGATAAAATAAATCATAAAAATAAGTACAATAGAAACGATGAAACAATTATTTTAAAATTCCAGAAAAATTGCCCTAAAATAAAAATGAAGTGTTTTTTTTTATTTTAAAACGAAAATAATGGATAAAAGCATGCGTGTGTGCGTGCGTGCGTGCGTGCGTGTGTGTGTGCTTATGTACGTACTCGCAGGCACACACACTAGCTTCTTGTCTTTAGAGTACTAGCTCAGTTTTTAAACCTCCTTATGGAGCCGACCTTTTCAGGCAATGTTCCCTAATCAAAAATAGTTAACAACTTTTTTTATCTCTGTTCTCTGGATGTATAACTTTCTTTTTCTTTACAGCTTTACAGTCATCATAAATGCATCATAAATTTGCTCCTGCATATAAATAATCTCTGAAGAAAGCACCTATTCATGGGAGAAACAAAATAATCGCTTTTAGCTTAAAAGCTCTAACACAAAACAATAAAACAGAACAGGCAGATCAATCTCCAGGATGCAATAAAGAGCCTCATTGTCATTTTAAAAACAGAATCACACATCGTACCACACCACAGGGTTTTTGGAATGCATTTTTAAAAATTCCAAGCCGGTGTTCCAGAACTCCACTGCTCTCAGTCACCAGCAGCGATTGTGACATCAGCATTGGAATGTTCAGCGAAGAACGTCCCAGTCACGTAATTTGTAATTTTACACCTTAAACGGTTTGAAGAAACAAAATGAATGCAACAGGCCAAATGAAAAAAAAAAAAAAAAACCTTCTCCGGGCCTTCCAGCGTTCGGCTTCTTTTCCCAGTTTTCCGCAGTCATTCTCCCGCCGCAGTGTTTGCGTCCGACATTCCCGTCCGTGCCGAAATCAGCGGGTTGTTGCTGTTGTTGTTCACGCGGCTCCTTCTCTCCCTCGCGGGTCTTTTTAATATCAAACGTCAGGTCCCGTTTGAGAGCCGTGGCCGGCGGAGAAAGCCGCCGCGGTCCTGCCCCCAAATCCGCCGGATTGCCGTGACGTGTTTACCATTTTGGTGTATTACTCCGAACGGCCCTCTCGACAGCCGAAACGCTGCCCCCCCCCCCCCGGACCGCATCAATCCCTCTGCCCGCGCAGCACGACTCCAGCCTGAAAAAACACTCCACCGTATTAAAATTCTCCCCTTTTTGAAGCGGCAGTTGAAATTGAAATTTCTCCCTCTCGAACACAGTCAAAGGAACATGGAAGCCGTCCAAAAAACTTTTGGGCTTGCAGTGGAGATAAGGGCCGTATGATATTACAGGGTAGCATGAAGTTTATCAGGTAATAATATTCGTTTGGTAGATTTCTTTTTCACAAATAAAAAAAAAAGATTTACCGATTATGACCTGTAATTTGTAATCGGTAGGTATGTATTGTGATGAGGGGCTGCACGATGGTGCAGTGGATATCACTGTTGACTCACAGCACGAAGGTCGTGGGTTCGGATCTCAGCCGGGACCTTTCTGTGTGGAGTTCTTCCCATGTGTGCGTGGGTTTCTTCCCACAGTCCAAAGCCATGCAGGTTAGGTTAATTGGAAAGTCTAAATTGCCGCTCGGTATGAGTGTGTGAGTAAGTGGTATGCACCCTTCGATTCAGCAAAGCCTTGTGCAGAACGATATGTCAGCATTTCAGAGTTTCAGCTTTTTACTCAGCTGCTCTCAAATCGTACGGCATCCAGGGCTGTCGTGTAAACGAAACAATAACATCTCCACAGCGTTGAGGCCTAGCGTTCCTTTTTTTTTTTACTATTTTCTCCCAAACTGCAGAGCGAAGCAGTGGAAGAGTCCCCCCCCCCCCCCTTTTCCTTTTTAGTTCAATATTGATCTTTGGATGCCAATACACACAGAGGGAGTAATTGGGTCTTATCGAGATGGCTGTAAGTTTAATTATGTCGGGCTGTGGAGATCGATTCCGAACCCGCGGCGGCCCAGATGGGGGGACGGGGACGGGGGGGGGGGGACAGGGGGGACAGGGGACCCTGCCAAATGCAGTTTGCTCAGGACCTTTAAAAGGAAATGGCAGGGCACGCGCGCACGGCAGACAGCTGAAAATAATTATCATTATCATAATTATAATCCAGCCGGCCGGCCTGTCTGTGGCCCGACTACAGCCGCCGCTCTCGCTTCGTCTTCAGCGCAGGCAAGCCCTAATCTACGAGGGGGGGTCTCCTCGCGGGGGGGGGGAAGAGTAAACGTACGTAATGAGGGCCCGCTGGGCTTGTCTCAGAGCGTGTGCATAGTGGCCCTTCAGTCTGCTCACAGGGCACTTGAACACCTGTTGACATCTGACAACAGCTTGATACCACGGCAGAAGCGATCTAGGTTCCCCAATACCGATGGCGTTCGTCCAGTATTGAAGAGCTCTCAACTGTTTCAGCAAGAACCGTATGAACAGTGCATGGTCTGGCTCCACAGTAAGCACAAATAATAATAATAATAATAATAATAATAATAATAATAATACTATTTTGTATTTATAATGAATTTAAATAAAATATAAATTTTACTAGTTTTTTTTTTTTTGTTACATGGTTCCCATGCATCTCCATTGCAGCTAGTTGTAGGACAGAAGGTGTCTTAATGCTTAATGTGTGTGTGAGTGTGAGTGTGTGTGTGTGTGTGCGTGTGCGTGTGTGTGTGTGTGCGTGTTGAAATACTTCACTGTATAAAAGAAAGGCGGCCTGGTTTTCGAAAATGATTATCAGATGGGCTGTGTCACTCACTCTGACAGCGCGAGCCCCAGAGCCACGCACCGTGCATCACTGCTCAGCGCGAAAGGGCGTTGTTAATGCATCACCATGACAACGATTCCCCAACTCCCCGCCCACCCGATTCGGCTGAAAATGCTGTCCCAAACACACATCAGTCTCCACGGGCCGCTGATTACATTGTTCTTCTGTCGGCGGTCCTGCCAGCCTAGTCACTTATGATTTCTCAGCCATGATTTCTAACCTGCTTTTAATTTTTTTTTTTTACTGCAGAGTCAAATTAATCATCACGGATTGAAATTTGGGCCTAAACGGTGTGTCGAGAAATATTGAGTAACAAAGGCGTAATTGAAATTCAGCTCTCAGCTACTCAGTAGAAGTTGGACCTGTGATTTGTAATTGTTCCAATGACCTTCGGTATGCACTTATCGTACGTTGCTTTGGATAAAAGTGTCTGCCAAACAAATGTAATTTAATGTAAGTTAAGACAGGGGGGCTTGTGGGGGCTTTGAATTTGGTGTTAAATTCAGATGTTTAAAACCAAGTTTTGTAGGTAATGTGGTCACGTCTGGCTGCTCTGCAATGCCGAACTGCTTCCTCTGAAGCTGCAGACCAGGGTGCCAAAAGCAATCACAGATATCGGGCGAACGGATAATCGCAGACAAGTAAAGTACCGATAACCCTACTATTTAAATGTGTTTCAAAACTCATTTTAAAACTTCAGTTGTGTAGGCCCAGGGATGGTTGTGGTCCTTGCACAGAGTGTTTAGGCCAGCAGCTGGTTCGGGCCACCAGGAAAGAAAAAAAAAAAAAAAAAAGTTTGGCGATGCCAGATAACCTGCTGAGTCAGCTCCATGGCCCGTTTACGGTCCGCTTTCCAGTATCTGGCTTCCAGCAAAGTCCATTTGACATCACCGCAGGACACATTTATAACAAGTGTAAACACTGATCTCTCTCCCCACAAGCTGAACAGAAATGACTTAATCTTAACACGGATCACACACAAGTAACTAATAAAGCATTAATACGGATGCTCATTCACTAATGTCCAATATATGTGTATGTTTTTTATTTTTAGTTTCAGTTCTGAGTGGCTTCTGGCTCTGTGACAAGTGCTGGCTACTTTACTCGCTGTCTCTTTTTGACTGATTCAATCAAGGGCTTTGGTTACAGATCTGTATTTGAGCGCAAGATAAAATACCCCCCAAAAAAATAGTTTGAAAGGACACAAGTAACCAGGTCGCCCTGTGCTGTCTGAGGTTCCGGCACTAAGTAATGATGAAATAGCAACAGACACCCTGTCCCGCGGACAGCAAAAAATATCTGGTTTGACAAGCTCATGACAAAAAATCGACACTTTCAGTTTGGAGTTATCGGGCCGGTGCTCAGTGAAACTCTGCTTCATCACGATTTCCCCCCCGGCGCACGCTGGCGTCCTCCTCTTCCTCACGCCTGGCAGACGGGCAGTCGGGGTCCGGCGGGTGAGACCCACGCTCCGGCAGATCGCGCTTCGCGGCCAGATGGCGGGAACCGACCGCAAACAACCCCGGTCGGCCCGAGGAGGTCACCGGCGTGCACCAAGGCGGGAACAGTCCCACCGAACGAAATTTAGCCGCTATTGGCGGACGCTGCGTCTGATCATGAGGCGCTCCGCTGAGCCGGCTGCATTCTGCTAGCATTCTGACAAAGCGCCTCAACCCACCGGTCAATTATAGATTACACGCAGAGTACGCTGTATACACACAGCTGAATTATCTGTGCGCCCCCTGGTGGTCACAGGGCTCCATGCGTTCACAGTCATTCATTGGGCGTCGCCGGCTCTCAGGTTGCCCTACCTGCTCAAACAGAACGCGTGCGACTCGGTGTCTCACCCTGCTGTCAGTCACGGCCAGCCCCGCCCACAATTCTGAGCCAACATCAATAAAACTGAAGATCTGCTGCAATACAACTAACCAGCGAGCAAACACCAAGGATTTCTAATTCATTCATATGACAGTCATTTCTTTTCAACGATTAAGGGGATTAAAAAGTTTCACGTTTTCACACTTTCATTTTTAGGCATTTGGCAGCCACCGTTATCCAGAGCAGCTCATTCATTCTAGTCCGTTTATACAGCTCGATATCTCACTGAAGCAGTCCAGGTTATAAGCGCCTAGCTCAGGGGTACGACGGCCCCGCCCCACCTGGCACCTGGTCATGTACTCCCAAGCCCAGTTACCTGACCTCCACGCTACGCTGCTCGCCGTAGACAGGTGTGTGTGGTGCGTCTGCAGCCGACGAAAACTGGAGGGTCGCCACGCTCCTTTTTGTTTACAGCACGTAACCATGGCAGCCGACAAATCACTCCATTACCGCCGCTGCTCGTTTTAGGCCAGATTGGGGGGGGGGGGTTGGTCCCCCAGGGTATGTAACAGAGTGCTCCTAGCGTGTGCACCAACAAGATCAGAGGAAGAGGAGCGCACTGACAGCCCCCCCATAGTCTGTTGTTTACATGTTGTCAAATCGTTGCCATGACGCCATTCAAAGTGATTCACAATGTAAGAAAACTTTAGCACAATATGTGAACAACAATGTCAGTCCTGGCTTATAACACTTCTGGACCTGTACAGTCTAAGCTACCATCAGCTGGATATCAGTTAGCTTACACCAACCTATAAACAGAATGCAGATCATATTTATAAAGCTAAGATCTCATAGCCTAATGAAGAAAGACTGGATATTGCAGGACTTGCGAGTTTGCGTCACAATTTCTCAATATTATCATCTCTCTCGCTAAGTGTTAGTTTTACATCTGAAAGTGCAACATCCATAAAACAATAAATGTTAAGTTAACTTATTGCTAACATAGAACCATCAGAATCATATAACTAACATGCATATAAAACCATAAGGAATGTCATTACATTAGCAAAATTGATTTGGGGGAAGTTAATGAAGATTGAGGCCTTTGCCATCATAAAAGCAGTCACTGAACCCAGGGACCATGTAATGTCGCTCTCTATATTTCTTTTTTTTCTTTCTTTCAAACAGCATATTGAGAATTGAAACCAGCTGCTGCAGAATCGTTCCTCTGACCTCATCAAGAGATGTCAAAGAATATGGCGTTGACCTACTTTCATTTGAGAACATCTCAAACTAATTTTCTTTTTTTTTCGGGTGTGGTTTTTTTTCTTTCTTTCAAGGCTGCTATGTCTTACATTATCTATTATCATTTTTTTTAAATCACTCAACCTTCATGAAATGTTGCAGTTGCATTTTTATTCAGTTGCTCATTCAAAGCTACTTCTCAGCTCAGCCCCAGCTTTTTGATTTATCTTTCTTTTTCTTTTGTGGTCTTCTTGACTGCGACACAACAACAACAACAACAGAGTGCATATTTTATGTCGAGTGTGCAAACAGCGCCTAGATCCGCCCACCCAAACCTCATTGCAACCTCGTTATTTAGTGCGACGCTTCCAAACTGCAGCAGATCAAAAAGGGCTTTCGTGAGCCAAGAGTTTGAAATCAGAACACAGTGGCATCGCACCAAACCATTCTGGAAACTAAAATGAGTAGGAAATTATACATTAAAAAAAACATTATACACAGGCCTAAGTGCTTAAGCATCAACTGTATATGTTTTTTTTCAGTTAGTTATGGGTAATTCATTGCTGGATTAAATCATTGCAGTTTGGCCTCATTAGGGGAAATCGATGCTTACAACGGCTATAAATTAAATCCTGCGGCCGTGTCAGACTCGCGACGAACGTCTCTGCCTTCCCCTCCCAGCAAACTGAACAGCGCCACATCGTTAATGCTGCAATTTTCCACCGAGGGAGATCTTTAACTCCCCAAAGAGCTCAATTCCCACGGACTCTGACAAGCTAGAGTAATCAAGAGCAAACACTTCACTTGTGATCAACGCCAGCACCTGATAAGTTTTGTTTGAATACAGGAACTGCACAGAATTCAAGACACAAACACAATATCCCCCCACATTTTAAATACAGAAGGCTAAGTAAGTTAGTGCTTTAAAATAATCTATTCCTGCTCACTTGAACATCCAGACCATTTCATTCCTACTTTCATCTCCACACATTTTTATTCTGTGCTAGCAAATAAAGCAGGTAGTTTAAGAACCATCTTTTAATTTAAAAAATACTCTTATTATACGATACATATAAACCGCAAATATTTTTGTACTGAAAGTGAATTCACCTTTTACAAGGAATTGGCTAATTAAAAAGTACAATTTTAATTATGTGCTAAAAGGTGGTTAAGAGATTGTAAAGGTTTTCGCTGAGGAAATGATCTATGAAACGCTGGTGCGTTTAACGGGGTCCTTTTTAAAACGCCGCTCGACAAAGCAGGACTGGGCGAATCAATTCAAATGGATTGCGAGCGACTCTGGAAGCGCCTTGAAGAAGCGGGAGGTATTTTCCGTTATTGGAGGGAGGTGAGGGGACGCGCTGACCCGTAATGGGGACGGAGCGGAGCTCTAATATTCGGTAAACGACCTGCTACGGTACAGCCGACCCTCGAAGGACGGCCGTCAGTCAAATACAATGGCAGCCAGAATTACTCTCGAAAAATATTACTTTTTTATAAAATGAGCGCGTCGAAAAAGGAGCCTCTCGGATGATCCACAGCCTCTGCCCGGGTCTATACGTTACGGCATTAGTCAATATTAATCTCTGATATTGCTGACCTAGGTGGCCGTGATGTACTTATGCGTGTCTATATTAGGCACGGGGAAGGTTGCAGCTAACAGATAACATAAATAAAATGGAGTTATGGACCACGGCGCTTCCTGGCATAAATATTAGAGGGGTACAGGATTCTTCATGGATTTTCTCCCCTTTTGCTACCCGGTTTAGAATATCCAATCGTATATATTTTCTCCGGCTGTCATGGGCTGCAACCTCCGCTATCGACCCGGGAGAGCGCGGACAACAACCGACGTAGCCCGCTCTCTCCTCCGTAAGCACGCGATGCCGCTCGCTGCTTTCTATCCCTCCGCGGTTTTTAAGGTCAGGTTCCCGCAGACGGGATTTCAGAGGAAAAAACACCTCATATGTCCAGCGAACCTGGCATTACCCGGTCGACCAGCAGGGGCCGCTAGTGCGCAAATGCAACACAATGAGTCATAACCAGCCGACTGAAGCCCTCCCTTCCCTGAGCGACGCTAGAGCCAGCTGTACGTCCCCCAGCAGGGCTGCTGGGCCACAGTCGGTACCGATCTGGTCCGGATTCGATACCGGACCGGGGGGGCTCATCCGTGCACTCACTATCCCCACATGCCTTGATGCGGCCTGGAGCTCCAGATGCATCACCCTGTCCCTCTAAACAGCACTCCGTACTTCCATTCATTTGGACGTCTACTTTTTCCAGCTAGTTTATTACCTCACAACTGTAACCTGCTCAACCCATTTTGTTTTCTGTGATAGATGCCTTATTACATTTCTGCGACATCCATTCTACCGCTACTTTACACCGGGCCGGCCAGCAGAAGATGGGCTCCCCCTCTATAGCCAGGTTCGTCTCGAGATTTATTCCCATTGGGAAGTTTTTTTCCCACACCACTGTTTTAGGGTTTTTCTCCCCACTGGGAGTTATTTGGGGGGTTTTAGGCCTGTTTTTTCTTGCTCTTTTTTGCTGCTCTGTAAAGCTTCTTTGTGACGGTTTTCTGATTTAAAAGAAAGAGCTGTACGAATAAAACTGATTTGATATAGTAGTACCTCAAGAAGAGCCACCCAGCAGCCTGAGGTACAGCTTTTGAGGGCAAGAGATTCATAGAAAGAAACGTGGAGAAAATGCATTTTTGCTGGACTATTAAGCTTCCAGCTCATATGAACAATATAGCAAATAAAGGCACTCATGGGCACACAGGGAGCATTATAATCTCTCAGTACCCTCTTCAAGCCCTTCCCGCTGGAGCCTGAGGGGGAAGATATTCGCGTGGAACAGCACCATTACACACCGCTCTTCAGAGTGGAGGGGAACTGCGAGCGAGACTCCCACTCGATGACAGACGTACCCTTCAGGCTGCGAGGGGCTGCGGGTTTTACGCCCGCGTCACGGCACAGCGCGTTGAAACGACGGCTCTCATCGGCGGACGGCCTCGCCCGGAGTGATTTACAGCACGCCTAAGCTCGCGTTTGACACACGCGCGCCCGGTCCGTTTTCAGCGCGGGAGGGTGCGTTTAACGGCGAGCTCCTCTCGCTGTACGCGCCGCACGCTCCGATTCGCTCCGGGCACCGAGCGTCAGGTAAACCGGACGACGCCGCGGAGGTGCGCTCACGGGTGAGACGCGCGGCGGCGGGTTCTGAGAGCGCGGCTGAGCGCTCCTCGCCCGAGTGCGGCTCACCGGTCGTTAGCTTGTCCATTCCTGACAGACGTGCTTTCCAAAACCCTCCCCCACCCGCCCCCCACCTCGCCCCCCCGGTGAGATCCTAGTTCCAAACTGACACGTCTGTCAGTTAACCGCACTGAAGAGGTACTGATGCGATTGGCGGGGGGGGGGGGGGGGTGAAATCGCAGAGAGGGAGGCAGAGAGCCCTGAACATCTGTGCCATGATTTTGAGACCTATTCCGCTCTCCCGCGCCCCCCGCCGCTCATTTAACAGGACTGCGCTGGGCTACGGAAGCCAGGCCGGATTACCGGGACGGGGTCAGGCGATGGGCAAACTCACTGAGCCGGAATGCCGGTGTCTCTTCCGATGGAATCTTAAAATTCCGAATGTATCCAGGGCCTTGTGTACCAGATGCACATATTTACAGTCATTCACTAAGGAAAATTCAACTCGGGTTCAACTCTTTTCAAAAAGATTACCACAGACACCAGCAAATCTTTACAACTTCCAAAAAAAAAAACTCCTGGAAATGACCTGAAGCTGAGGATCATATTATGGTGAACATATATATTAAAAATTTGCTGTTGTGAATTATGTTCATAACATTAACTTTGAAATGTATACTGCAACACAAAGTATCATGTAAACCCAGATGTGTTCATTTAAATATAAATATTTGCAAATCACAGGCAAAATAAATATATTCATCTATAATCTATAGCAAAGGGTGAGAATAGATGAAGGATTTATTCAACATGAATAAGAACATGTAATACCTATTCAAACAATATCTAGAACAATTTAGTGTGATATTGGATCATCCGTCCAAAAACTCTTTATGGGGCTTTGTACCCTATACAAGGAATGATTTACATAATGCAGAAACACAATGCATTCTCCAGGTAGTTTACATTACGACAGAACACAACTTATCGATTTGTTTTTGCGAAAGGTTCGTAGAAGGTTAGTTTGTGAAAGGTTAGTTTGTGGAAGAAGAGGTGAGCATCTTAACGAATGCGATTCTTCACATTTTGTGGTCTTTCGTGATAAATGTCAATGAGGATGTCAAAACCGGAGACAAAATCAGAAGTTCACGGTTATGATGATGAATTCGGCAGTCACATTGCCCTGACATTGGCTCTTCTTCTTTTTTTGTTGGTGTAGAAACAATGCAAGGCACATTATAATATTGAAAATAAAACAAATATATTTTGGAAAGAAATTATCATGGGCCAGGTCATGCATATTAGGATAATTGCTGTATCCAAATAATTTTCACCTAGTAAATGTGTTAAGTACATAATAGTGTGATAAGTACATTTCTGCATTAATAGATAAATGTGCTTATAATAAATACAATTAATTTAATTTTCTGCTTTGAACCCCACGAATGCTTGTTTTGCCCAGCATACATAGTTATTTCAGAAAGTATGAGCACATGAATGAAACTATTTTATTCTCCTTGCATGTCTCCTCATTGTGTGACATATTCACTGAAACCAGTTTCACTGAAAGTTTTTTTTTTTCCACAGGCATAAAAATATGTGTGTCCGTATTAAAATTTATGAGAGCCGGCGGTAGAGTTTCGGTGGAGGAGAGGTGCGAATGCTTTTTTTCGGAATGAAGCGCAGCACCCCTGGTTACTCCATCCCAGTTCTCCACTGGGACGGGACGGGGCCTGGCTCTTTTGGCAGGGAGCGGGCAATGGGCAGTGGGGTGTATGGAAGCTGGGGGATGGGGAGGGGGGACTGGGGGATGGGTTTGGACGGGGGGGGGGGGGCGCGACACAGCTTTGGTCGGAGGGGTGAGGTGGGGGGGGGAAGACTGGGGGGATGGGTTTGGGGAGGGGGGGGCAGCTTTGGCCGGAGGGGGGCGGGGGGGGGGGGGTTGGGGTGGCAGCTGTGCAGCTGCCCCACATTGCCCTTCACACTCCGAAAACCTGAGTGCCCACTGTCGCCCCCCCCCGCCCCCCCCCCCCCTCCCCCCCCCGGGGGACGGAGAGGGGTACGAGGCGAGCGGACAGGTGTGACTCTTATTCGCCCTTGCGCTCGCGCTCGCTCTGCTTCAGAGGCACCCGTAAAAACGCATCTCCTCCACGCCGCGGCGGTTTTAGAGCCACGTTAATTTGGGTCGCGTGCGGACCGCGGCACTTTCCGGAAAGCTCCGGGTTTAATTAACGCCCCGCGATATCCTGGCGATATTTTAATACCCGTCGTTATTAGAGTGACGCCCGGCGCCGGTGGACTGTGTCTCTTTAAAGATTAACAAGGAGAAAACGGTTTGCTTTCCATAAAAGTGTGTTTACGTGTGTGTGTCTTTGTGTGTGTGTTTATGTCTGTTTGCGTGCGCGCATGCGTGTGTGCGTGTGTGTCTGTGTGTGTCTGTTTGCGTGGGGGGGGGGGAGGTGTGCTTGTTCTGAAAGCACAGGAGGAGGTAGCGTAGGACAACGGGGAACAAGCAGGACACCTGTACACCTGTTCAGCAGTTTGTAGAATGTAAAAATCAAACAGCGAATGATTTCAGAAGGAAACGTCCTTCTCTGCCGTCCTGTCTCCCCCTGGGGCTTCAGGCAGCACACCCTCCTTCAACAGCCTCCCTTTCAAATTCAAAATCCTTTCCAATGGGCTATTGCACCATTTTGAAATGTTATTTTATTTATTTTTTAAAACAGTAAGTACAAATTCATCCCTACCTACCATGTAATTTCATCTGCAGCTTCCTGGGGTCATCCCCCTCAGGCTGAACAGCTTCCTGGGGTCATCCCCCTCAGGCTGAACAGCTTCCTGGGGTCATCCTCCTCAGGCTGAATAACTTCCTGGGGTCATCCTCCTCAGGCTGAACAGCTTCCTGGGGTCATCCTCCTCAGGCTGAATAACTTCCTGGGGTCATCCTCCCCAGGCTGAATAGCTTCCTGGGGTCGTCCTCCTCAGGCTGAATAACTTCCTGGGGTCATCCCCCTCAGGCTGAATAACTTCCTGGGGTCGTCCTCCTCAGGCTGAACAGCTTCCTGGGGTCGTCCCCCTCAGGCTGAATAACTTCCTGGGGTCATCCTCCTCAGGCTGAATAGCTTCCTGGGGTCGTCCTCCTCAGGCTGAATAGCTTCCTGGGGTCATCCCCCTCAGGCTGAACAGCTTCCTGGGGTCGTCCTCCTCAGGCTGAACAGCTTCCTGGGGTCATCCTCCTCAGGCTGAACAGCTTCCTGGGGTCGTCCTCCCCAGGCTGAATAGCTTCCTGGGGTCATCCCCCTCAGGCTGAACAGCTTCCTGGGGTCATCCTCCTCAGGCTGAATAGCTTCCTGGGGTCGTCCGCCCCAGGCTGAACAGAGCTCTCTGACGGCCCCTGTATGACCGACTATCATTGAGCCAGGGAAGGAGCCCTGTTCACAGCAGCTAATTAGCATTCTGTCACAGCGTTTTACATGCAAAGGCAAATGTGACCGCGGTGTCCTTTTGCCCCTTGAATCGAGTGCCACTGTCAATCTGCATTAATCCACAGCCCGTGGAATATATAATATATTTCAGTTAGACTCTTTTCCCATTCGTGATGCTCTGCAAGCTGTGCATGTACTGACGGCAGAACGGAAGCCGAACTGTCACTGAGACGGGCTGACAGTTTAGTCTGAATGAGTTGTAACATAAAAGCATGAGTGCGAATGTGTTTGTAGTCAGTCGTCAGTTTTGCAGTAGTTACTGGTTTACTCTGTTAGATTTTTACTTTTACTGTAGCTTTCCTTGCTGTTATCTCACAGAAGTTCAAATGGTCTGAAAGTCGCACTTGCTGCTCTCTCATTGGCTAAGCAGCGACAGGTAGGTTGCTAAGAGCCAATCGTTAATATACATTTGGAATCAAGGTAGGCAACTCCAGACTGCAGATAACCGGCACAGCAAATCAGGCTTATTCAAATTCATTTTTGTTTTTTTCCAATCGCCTGGCCAGCCTGTAATTGGTCCTGTCAGTCCTGGCACTTAATTTCTTCGTAATGTTCTTTATTCTTCTTAATTAAATGGGTCATGTTTTTTCCCCTCTTGCTTTAATCTTTTTGTTGTCCTCAGAGCCACAAATGACCCTTTTCTGAGTTCAACAGCAGTGAAAACACCCTTAATTACATTTTTTCAGCATGAAATTTGATGACTTTTCTGGGAGTGAAACTGCCATTAGAAAAAGTTAATCATTGTCCTTTTTTTAATTTTTTTTATAAAAGATTGCCTTGAGCCATTTTTTAACACTGCTGATATGAAATCAAAATCAAAGTTAAGCACCACACATTTATCATAGCAGAAAAAAAATAAATTATGATGTGTGGTTTGTAGTAAAAATGAATGGTGTAGACTGGTAAAGTAATACTGAGTGTTTGAACCATGAAGCAGAAAAAGAACAGTTATTCAACAAATTATTAATGAGTGACAGGTTGTTTCTACAAGAGAAATATTGATTTACCGTTTAAAATTCAGGGAAGAGGCTTTATCACAGGGGGTCCGGCGAAAAAGTGAGTCATTTTTGACCCTGTGGACACAGGGTGCTTGCAGAATATAAAGACCAAACAAGGTTCAGGTTTCTCATTTTTGTCATGACGATGCAAAAGGAAACTGTTTTCTTTTGGCCTCAGAAAGGGGAAGGAAATCACTTAACTGTATGTATTCATGTATTGTAAAGCGTCTTTGAGACTATGAAAGGCGCTATATAAATTAAATGTTTTATTATTATTATTATTATTATTATTATTATTATTATTATTATTAACTGAGGTCGTGTAGCATTTCCGGTGATTCCCTGCAACCAGGTGTTTTGGTCAAGCTTTGATCGACCGTGGACCCACTTTCAGGAGAAATCAGGGAAGGATGTATTAACGTGAGGCCTGCCCTAACAGACACAACGCACCCTTGCTCGCCCAGCTTTGGTCCCCCTCCTCTCACCGAGGGCGGAAATTCATCAGTCACTGCAACAACACAACAGGCAAAAGTGCACCCAGTCACGCCAGAGGAGATCGAATGATATTTCGCAAAAGGTTAAGAGCCCTCCCTGCGTCATAATTTATTTCAAGTGGTGCTGGAAATATCTAATGATTTCTGTGGAATTTCTTCATCGCAGTTTGAATATCGGCAAATATTTCAGGCGGTTGGGTGAGATTTAATTGGTATTTATTTCATATGCTTAAAAAGCACATGCTAAATTACAACGCCCAGTCACTGAAATGAGAATAAAATTCGTAAACATCCGTATTTAAATGTAGGATGTAGAAACTTGTGAATTGCAGAAAGTTAATTCGCACCGTATAACAAATATGCATAACACAGTCCAGTGTAGCATTTCTTATCATTTAAAAAAATAATAATCATACAGTTTCTCTGCAACATTAACCGGACAGTTTCTGCACCCAGAATGAAATCCGGAAAGGCAGTTGAGTCCACAGCACAGCATGCGCACAGATCCTGTGTTATCCATTAGCGACTGCACGGCTGCTATTTCAGACAGAGGCCTCGAATGTATAAACAGCGCATGGGAGATAATTGCATTTCCCCACAGTGGATAATAATGCCATTTACAACATTATTACACCCCAGATTAGGTTTTCGCACGGCCTAGATCAGATGCAGGAAGACACAGACGTCCTCCTGTCGCCGCACTGTACACATCCACGCTAAATAAAACGCTCGATTACTCGACGGTTGATGATCCACGGCAATAATTCAGTGTGCGCGCAGAGGCATCGAGCGCACCGGATGATCGTGAAGTAGACGGAGTTTTCCTATTTGGCAGAAGCAAATCAAATTTGACAGATATCAGTAGTGGCGGGGAGGAGGCTGGCGAGGTGAATACTAATGGGGGCGCGCGGCCTTACCCCGTCCCGTCTGCCCTCCCCCGATTATTCCAGAGTGAGAGACGGCCGGCGCTTTCTCCTTCGCGGGAAAAGGACAAACGGTATTGATTTAAACTGATTGCCTGCCCTTTTCCTGGGGGAGGGTGGGAAGGGGGGGGGGGGCGTGGGGAAGGCACGCAAAGAAAAGAGCGTAAATCTACACGTCAGGGCACAGTGACACACCCCCACCCCCCCACCGGCACCCCCACCCCTCCGTCGTTCAACAGAGCAATCCATCACCCCAAATCAGCTCCACCTTTAACAGGTTCACTGCACTCCGGGACGGGTGAAAGTGCACTAAATCGTGAAACAGAGGAGAGGAGGGGGAGGGGCACCCAGACTCGTCCCCGCCGTGACCGTAAGGGCCAGGTCACCGCCACCGCCGCCGCCGCTCGCGAAAACCGCCAAAAAAAAGGACACGTGCGAAATGGAGAGCGGGGGGCAGCTGACAGCGCTGCGGAGGCGAAGGACGGGGCGGAAACAGCCCCGAGGCCCGTCGCTTCACCACCGGAGACGACCCCCACCTGCACCCTGCCGCCGTGGGGCGACCCCCACCTGCACCCTGCCCCCGTGGGGCGACCCCCAAACCTGCACCCTGCCGCCATGGGGCGACCCCCACCTGCACCCTGCCGCCGTGGGGCGACCCCCACCTGCACCCTGCCACCATGGGGCGACCCCCACACCTGCACCCTGCCGCCATGGGGCGACCCCCACCTGCACCCTGCCCCCGTGGGGCGACCCCCAAACCTGCACCCTGCCGCCATGGGGCGACCCCCACCTGCACCCTGCCGCCGTGGGGCGACCCCCACCTGCACCCTGCCCCCGTGGGGCGACCCCCAAACCTGCACCCTGCCGCTGTGGGGCGACCCCTATCTGCACCCTGCCACCGGAGATGACCCTCAAACTGCACCCTGCCACCATGGGGCGACCCTCACCTGCACCCTGCCCCCGTGGGACGACCCCCAAACCTGCACCCTGCCCCCGTGGGGCGACCCCCACCTCCTCCAGAATCACCGACGCCGGGTACACAGCAGGGGTGTCAGACTCGTGGGCGTCAGCGTGACGCGACCTGACATGACTTCAAATAAGGTGAGAGAACAGGCCATTCAGTCCAACAGTGATCACTATTTTCCTACCACTAAAGAGTACCCAGTGCTCAGTTTATCTACAATCTATATAGCACTTTTGTGGTCCGTAATTGCCATGGTTACAGTAGAACCCCAGTAACAACACAGTGAAATATTCAGATTTTGTTCCACCCTTTGTGTCATACTGCTAATTGCCCTCATCTCGGTCAACTAAGGACAACATCAGTATTCACTAAGAATACTTTGCTTGTTAATTTTTTAGTATTCACCCAATAGAATCTATTAATTACATTTTTTTTAGAAATGTATGATCTTTTATGGAAGGGTAGATATTAACATCTTTAATTAGATCCTCAGTGACAGCGCCGCCAGAGTTATTCTGTGTAATATCTCAGCTTTTCGGCTCGACGAACCAGCCTTGCTGTATAAAAACGCTCTGCAGTACGTGTCGGTGGTAGACGTGTTGACAGTGTTTCCCTGTGCAAACTCGCCCCCCACGACGAGGGAACTGTCAGTTCACCGTGTCAGACATTAGGAGAGAAACGAAAACAACACGAAGCACAGGAGCACACACCTCAGAGTCTATATTTCCAATGAGAGAGACAGAGAGAGAGAGAGAAAAGAGAGAGAAGAGAAGAAAGAGAGAGAGAGAGGGAGGGGACAGGGGGGAGAGCCTTACCATATACCTTAGCAAACATCCGTCGTGTACACATATCTCACCACATATCTGTCTTCTTGGGTTTCAGCTAACAGGAGATCACAACTGCTCCACCTTCACACCCTACCCCTAACTTCCTGTGTCAGTCACATTTACTCGACGCCTTCTTAATGCCTTTATGACCTAGGAACCGATCACATGGTTCTGGAGAGGCATGGTTGCCTAGCGTTGTGTACAAGTCGCTGTATAATTTACTGGGTGATGAGGTTTCCACTGCTGCTAAGGGACTGCAGCCACCCCACAGCACCCTAACAGACGTTGGTGTACAGAAAGTGTAATTCCTCTCACAGAGCAACACCTGACCGTCTCTCACCTCGTTGAGATGGGCGAACTGCTCACCTGCTCCTGAGCTAGCGAGGAGCTCGCGGCTAATTACTATCCGGTTCCGATGGGTCTCCACCAGCTGGGCGCCATCCTGGGGGGGGGGGCGGGGTGGCGGGTGGAGGGAGGGGGGGCACAGACAGCAGGTGGTGCTGTCACAGGTTACGGGTCAAAGCTCATCCCTCCTCTGGGATAGCAGAGTCACCTGTGTGTCAGGTGACATCAGTTTACATCCCCAAACAACAGGGTGACATCAGTATAAATCCCCAAACAACAGGGTGACATCAGTATAAATCCCCAAAAAACAGGGTGACATCAGTATAAATCCCCAAAAAACAGGGTGACATCAGTATAAATCCCCAAAAAACAGGGTGACATCAGTATAAATCCCCAAAAAACAGGGTGACATCAGTATAAATCCCCAGACAACAGCCAAACTAAAAGTTCACAAAGAACTTTACAGCTCAGTATAGAATTGCAGAATACATATATAGTTGTGAAATGGCTTATATTAAAAAAAATTGTGACACAGATTCATGATATATCAATATATTGGATCCAGGCTAGTTACTACTTTTCATGGTGCCCATTCTGACCAATCTTATGGTCGGTGGGCAGCACATTTATACCTTGGCTCCTTCACCCCGCCCCCCCCCCACCCCACCACCCCACCCTCCGTAACACTTCTGTAAACAGCTTGGCTACTGCAGTTATGAGGAATGACACTTCTATATGCTTGTACTTTTTTGTTACACTGTTATTGATTTTTTTTTTTTTTTGCATTTGCGATCTTGTTATTTTGCTAAGTTGTACATCGTGCCATTTTGTAATTCCTCTTGTACTTTCCCGAGCCAATCATATTTCTCCCCCCCCGCCCCACCAGGCTCATGCTCCCATTGGCCAATTCCTCATGCAACAACCCAAGAAGAAGAACGCCCTTGCTCCATGACCTGACGCAGTAGGAGTACTCCGAGGCCCGAGAAGAGCGTCCTTACTCCCGGACGTGACGCCGTACGAGTAATCTCAGGCCCCGCCCGATCACACCCCCAGGATCCCGAGTCGGACCCGTCCGAGCAGACGCAGCGGGCGCAGGCTTTAAGCGACACAGCGCAGGTTACCCTGTGGGTTCCTGTGCGGATGCAGATCGAGCTGCGCTCCACTGCGCTCCACTGCGCAAACAGCCACATCAATCAGGGCTGCCGTCCACCCTCCAGCCCGCCCGCATACTAACAGGGGCCTGCCCCCCCCTCCCCCCCCACCCCCCACCCCCCACCCCGCACGCGCTACAGAGACTGCTTAAATGTCACCTGTTCTTTATTCTCCATAAAAAATAAAGTGTTGGAGAGACAGGGAGAGAGAAAGAGAAAGGGAGGGACAGGGAGAGAGTGAGAGAGAGAGAAACAGAGAAAGAGACTTTTGATGTTCCTTTACTGAAATGCGAAACCTTCCGCAATTACCTTAAATCCTACCCCAAACCCTTATTTACAAACCCAAGACCCACCCTCCTCCCAAAAAAGGAAAAGAAAAGAAAAGGCTTTAGACTAGCTTATGACATTAGAGCTTTGCTAGCACTAAAGCACAAGCATGTGTCAGAAGTCAGCTGTGAGATTGTTCACAATGATTTAAGGGCCATCCTGTCTGAAATAAATAAAACTTTTTTAAAAATCGTAAGTAAGCATGACATGCTCAAGATTACAAATGCATAGTCCATTACACTCCTTAAAAACAGTAGCAATGATAATCCAACAGGGCTCTGTACCTGTTTCAGCCAGCTCCAGCCCTCTACTACGAATCAGCAAATAATAATCTTACATACACACACTCATCATCAACATCACCACTTTTCCTCAAGTACCTGCTCTGGGATTCACCTTGAAATGCCAAGTCCCCAAGTACTCCTCCACATTTGCAGCCTAACCCTTGGTCTATTTTGAGATCCCCCCACCCCCCCTCGGGTAAACCATTAGTCCCGCGTAATGACCGTCAGAAGCTGAGTGACAGCTGTGAAATGTGCGCGTGATTTACGACCCGCGAGACACGGAGACACGCCAGTACCAAAAACTCCTCAGTCACGAAAGCTGCTTGGGTGGCCCGCCCGCATCAACAGACGCTTTCAGCCCACACTGGCCTGGCAAACACTGCGCTTTCTCCCCGACACAGAGAATGGGCCCAAGACCTCGGCGGTACTGCAGATATTAGCTCACTGCGCTAAGGTAAATATCAGAGAGAAATAGGAAGGGCGTGCCGTAAAAATCCTCTGCTTGGCCGCCTGCCTTATCTCGCGTTTCAAAACAATAACTATACGTGTATCTAATAAATGTCTCCGTGCACCGCAACGCGATTTTAAATTGCCTTCTGCCGAATATGTTTACCGTAACCGTGGTAAAGGAAATACATGTTTGTAACCCACTCGCACCCACACGCACGCACGCACACACACACACACACACAGAAACATGAAAGGCAAAATGAACAAATCGGCAGGATGTTATTGCTGGAGGCGCAACGTACGGTCCTTGGTCTGTTCAAATAAAAAGCTATTGAACGGAGAACAATAAACACAGTAATCTCCCCGAATGCAGGTGATGCGAGAGATTGAAAAATACAGTAACTATGGGGACACGCATCCGGAAGCACGCGACAACAACAGGCGTCTCGGAACCTACAGATGGTGGTACCCCACGAATTAACTCAGCATTCCCGTTCCGAGCAATTAGATCCACCGACAGATGTGTTTGTACGCATATATGTGAAAATGTGTTCTTGTTTAGTGTAATGTGACATTACATGGACGCCACGTACAACGAGGACCCTACTTAGAATGATTTAATAGAGCAAATATTTACATGTGCTAATGTACAGTGAAAGATACTTACATTAACAATACTTCTTATATTTTGCTTGTTATGCTAAGAAACAGACATTTTGATTAAGGAGCAGACCTTTTGGAGAGCGTACAAACTTCAGTCACCCTTGTTGTCTGTACTAGGAGATGCCGGGCTGGTACAAAATCAAGGACTGACACACACAAATGTGCCATTCTTGGATTACCTTGTTGTCTAGTGTGGTGGCAGCATAGTATAGTGGTTAGAAAACTGACCCTGTAACCTAAAAGTAATGGTAAATGGTAAATGGACATGTACATAAATAGCTTTTATCAAAGCTGCTTACAATTGATGCCTCTCATCTAGCCAGACAGTTAGGGGTCTTGCTCAGAGCGACTCGACACGCCCTAGGGTCGTGGTTTGAACCAGGGCAACCTCCAGACTGCCAGACAATCGGTCTTACCTCCTGAGCTATGTCACCCCGTGTCACATGTCACATGTTTGATTCCCAGCTAGGACACTGTCATTGTACCCTTTAGTAAGATATGCTACGTAACCAGAAATGCAACATTGTTTAATTTATTGGGGATATGTCCAGCTATTACTGTGCATTTGTAAAATGTTGTGAAAGTTGCTGGCGGGAGGTGGGCAGACTCATGGGTACAGGGCTGCAGGACACACACACACACACACACACACACACACACAGGCACGCACACAGGCATGCGTTTGCGCACACACAAACACACAAGCATGCACACATACGTGCACGCACACACGCACGCACACACACACACACACACACACACACACACACATCACAGCACCACACAGCATCGTGCCACACACACAGCATGCACACATACGTGCACGCATGCACACACACACACACACACACTCACGCCAAACACTGGTGACAGCAGTGGGCCCAAAGAAAGAAAGAAAAATGATTAAATGTGGCACCTTGGAGCTCCTCTCTGCCCTACAGGCCATTTGCTCTCTGAAACATCCATATTCATCTGAACAGGAAATGAATGCTGGGAAAGCTCTGTACACGGCTTCTCCCTGATTACGCAGAGCAGGGACTCATTTTCCCAGAATGCCTTTGCGAATGCGTACCCTGCACCAGGCCCTCTTCCTCTCTGGCCTGCTGGTGACACCCGTGCTCTGTGTGCTTTTAAAAGAAATCCATATTTCAAACAGTTCAAGAGGAAGGGTCAAGAACCTGCAACAAACCATCAAAACGGTTCTTTAAAAATCTGTTTCCAAGTGCAAAAGAGGTTCCCGGAAACACGAGGGACCTCTGAGACCGTCTCTGCGTGGTGTGCTTCAATCCCACGTGCGCACGTTTACTCTGTAATGCTCTCTCTATCGGCAGGCATTGAGAAGGTTAGGAAAGATTCAATATGAGGTGGGGGGGGGGCACCTTCAGAAGAATTTTCCTTTTTTTTAAAAGACCTTTGACTCCCTCGTATCAGGGAAAATGAACAAATCGCTATCATCATCATCATCGTCTTCATCTTCATCAGAGGTGCATTAAGATAATGGCTTTTTTGTCCTAATTAGTCCTGGTGCTCTTCACACAGGGATGACTTCTGTAATCAAGGGAGGAAAGATTGAGCTCAGCGATTGTTTTTTTGCTTACCTCAGTACGACGCTCATGACTGAGGACACCGGCGAGCCAATGTCACACGCGCGCGCACGTCCTCGTCTGTTAAACGTAATCATTACCGATGAACAGCGGGGGGAAAGAGAGAGCGCGAGAGACCCAGTGGCTCAGCTGTGTAAAGATCGTTTCAAGTTCTTACTAAAAAAATAAAATAAAATAAAAAACTAAAAGAATTGCAGACAAAAACAATAGGTACAAATACAATCACTGTTCAACAAGGTCAGAATTGAGTCTTTTCACACAAAGCCAATTTCATCTATTTGCATCTTAATGGAACTGGCAATCTCGCTCACAGAACACTTCTTCTTAATTGTCCTCGCAACAAATCTCCCTTATTGAATAGGCCTGTTTGTGAAAGCATCTGGGAAATTTCAACACGTTTTTCAAATGAATAAAAACACAGCCACCATGTGGCCGTTATTGGAATTACAGTCAGTATTGTCGGATTGAGTGTCAGTTTGGCTATTTTTCCAAGTTATTGAGCGGGGGGGAAATGGCTTTGGGCAGCTTGTCATAATTTGGCCTATTTTTTATTTATTTATTTTTTGTTATGTTGGGAGTTTTTTTAAAATCTTCCTTTTACAGCTAATCATTCACATTCCTTGGCGCTGATGCAGTTTGTTCCTCCTCTGCCTAATTCCCTGCTGTCATTACACCTGAATCCTGTCAATTAGTTGCTGCGTTTATTTGCATCGAGTCGGCGGGTCTCTAAACTGTACTGTTACATAGACCGCTGCGTCTTTCATCTTTTAACGCATGACACGGAGCACGGAAAAGATGGAAACCTATTACTGAATGCAAGGCGCTGCTCACTCTCGTGTCTTTTGTTTAGGCAACGATGTTTGAGAACTTTGTAATGGGCTCTAAATTAGCATCATGTGTTTCCATGGTGCTGACACTGACCTTGCTGTTTATGAAAGACCGCGCGAGCGAGTGTGTGCTGCTGTCCCCTGTCCTGCAAAATGAGAACGAGGATGTTCATATACGTATATTTATGAATACAGGGATACGGACGACCATTATCACTTATGCCAGTTTTTGGACTGTGTGACTGTTTATTGTGCGCTTTCCTACCGGGCAATATAACTGTCACGCCTGCTGTGTAGCCTACTTGTATAACGTTAATGTGTTTGAATCGTTATGTCTTGGGATTGCACTGTTGGTACCGATATGTCTTGTGATTGAACTATTGTTGTTTTTATTGCCGACCTTTTGTATGAGCAGGACAAATTCCCCTCGGGGCCAAATAAAGATTATTCTATTCTATAAATATAAAGATTGGGCGGGTTGACCGTTTTCAAAATCTGGCAACACTGATTACAGCAGCGCCAAACTGCACCCTGGAGTTTTTAAAAGTGCTGCCGTTCTCATGGCTGGTAGCTCTTGGAATGTGAAAAGCACGGAGAAACGGTCAGTAATCACCATTAACCAGGTGGCCAGTACACTGCTGTACTCTCTCTCACCTTCTCTGCGTTTACCGCAAGCCAGTGCCTCTTGGAGCCCCTCCCCCCCCCCTCCCAAAAAAAAAAAATTTTGAAAAATCTTAATGAGAAAACTACCGGGGTCACCCATTTGGCGAGGTTATACTTAGCCATGGATTTATTCAGTAAATATTCAGATATGAATGAATACTATATATCGTACCATATATCATGTTGCATATTGGGCTATCAATAAGATTAGGAAAAAGGCTCAGAAATCTGAGGGGGAAAAAAGCTTCAATATAACCTTTACTGAAAGTAGCAATCACAGCTAAGGACTTTGAATGCTGAAGACACGGCAAGCTTATCTAACCTGTATTCATAAAAAGCTCAAGGTAAATTGCAGTCCACTACTTGAGCCGATGAGCAATCGCTCGTCCAAGTGACAGATCCATTTTGGCGAAACGTCCTCAAGAAGCTTTTTTTTTTTCTTTTTCTTCTTTTTCTTTTTTAGCCCCTGGCAACCGTAGCAACTGTCTGGAAACTCTTCCCGGCTCACTGCTCAGGAAATTGACGTACCACAGGGCCGGCGAACGGAAGGTCAACTCCATCAGCCGCGAGCGTAAATAACGACACGCGGGGATGCCGGCCGCTGATCCCTGCTCCCACCCCCGGGGGAAGCGAAGCGGCAGTCGGCAAATGGAAACGGGACTCGCCCAGTGGAGGCCGGAACATTCTAGACAGTTTCATTGATCACAGGGAACAGCTTATGCCTGCATCAGCGCGAGGAACATGAATCAGTCCTTATCTCACCGAACGGGGCCCCTCAGGGACGGGACCTGGAGAGGGTGGAGAGTTGGGGGGATCAAGTGGGGGGAAAAAGTGTGGGAAACATCTCTGTCCGTCTGTCCATTTTAACTGTCAGATTGGTCAGACCTACGCTGTCAGGAGACTGAAGGGCCGTCGCTGAAAAACCGCAGCAATACGCATGCTCACGTATTCCCTCATACTCAAGCCTCACAGCATAAAACAAGGTAAAGAAAAATCAAGCGACAAAACAGCTCGCGTGGAGGGGCATTTCCCGTTTTCCCGCTTCTCGTCCGAGCGTTCGCGCGCTCGACACCTCGCGCATTCCCTGAGCATACGGGTAAAGTTTTTAAAACACCAGCAGCTACGAAGTACTTCAATTCATTAACCATGTGTCTTCGGTTTCCAAGTTAACTTTAAAAAGCAAGATCCGTTTTATTAGGAATTCTCCAGGATTGTAATGTATAATACATACTGTGTGTAATAACTGGGAATAATTTCCGTGGCACAGGCTACTCTGTGGGGTAACGCCACGGGGAGCTGAGCGAACTTTAGTGCAAACCGCCCGTTTTTACCGTTTCGGAATTCTCTCTGAACTTCGCCTCCTTTGAATCAAATCTTTGATATGCTGGCCCTCATCTTCCCGTTAAGTTAATCAGATATCGGCGATGAAAAATCATTAGACGAACTTTTTAGTCTGGAAATGAAGTAACTAATTATGCCCAGTCCCTCGCACTTTGGGTAGTGACCAAATATCAACTTATAATTTCACATTAATGATTCTGAAGAGTTATTCCTAATATGCTGACAGATTTAATACCTACACTGAATGTTTAAGTGATGTCCACACAGGGTCTACCCGGCAAACTGAAAATATTCTGCAATATTACAGACCCAGGGAGATCACTGAAAACCAGAGGCCAGGATCTCCTAATGAACACAATTATGGGTCTTACATAAACTGCCGCTTTAAGCAACTTCTCTGAATTTCATTGGTTATACATCATAAAATATGACCGGAACAGAACGGAATATCTGGACAGGAGGTATGCCACACACAAAGTTATGGATTGGTGGTGGGCCTATGCATTCCCCTATGCATGGGGGAACCAATTCCAAGGGCCCAGACTGACAGGGGGCCTAAAATTGTACAGGGATGGGGCCCCAATGTGTGATCTTTTCATAAAAATCCCAGTCCACACAGTGCCAACAGTTGGCCAATTCAATTTGCTGGCTTTCACACAGAAATGACCAGTGACCACAAACTCTCAAAACACTGATTGCATCTAAACGTAGAATTCAGGGACACCGTTCACCCTGTAGTGTTCTCAATGGGTACTCGTAACTCTATAACGATGCCAGTGTGTGCACCAGGGATGCCATTTTTGGCCCCATTAAAATACCTCATATTGGGCCCCACAACCTCAGATGATGATTTTTTGAGGGCCCCACTTAGTTAAGGGCCCTTGGATTTGTCCTAACTCCCCCTAATACGGCACCCCCGGTGTGCACTTGAACGCATTTTTGTTTTATCCACACTATGGTGGTCCCATAAAAGTTATTTTGTGTTTCTTCCCTATCTTCGGCATTTCCCCCTGCTTCCTTGATGATTACCATCTCCCTGAAACACCCCAGTTCCCCAGCTATTAATTCTCCTCATTGGTCCATATCTTCTTTTGGCCAGTAAGTGCATTTATAACGCGGTAAATTGCAAAAAGCAATAGATGAAATTATATTTTGGACACGGAAGGTTATGCACATCTGATACCAATTTCAGCCAACAGGAATTTTTTACTAAACGTAATGCCATCGGTTGTATATCTTAACAATGTGGAAAGCAGGTTGCTTGGGTAATAATGACCTGAGCTACTACAGTTGTTTTTAGAGACACCTAAATCTCAGCGTTCGGTTTCACGACTTCAGATGGCTAGCGTGACTGCGAGCCAAGTCAAAAAAACTCCTGAGTAAATTCATGCTTTTTGGGGTATGAATATAGTCAGGACTCAGTACAGCCTACCTCACAGTCATGCT
This sequence comes from Anguilla rostrata, assembly GCF_018555375.3. Classification (NCBI taxonomy): domain Eukaryota; kingdom Metazoa; phylum Chordata; class Actinopteri; order Anguilliformes; family Anguillidae; genus Anguilla; species Anguilla rostrata. The sequence continues at coordinate 2,960,513 of NC_057941.1, forward strand.
ATCAGGATGAGGCTTTAGTACTACTCTAAGACACGGGTATCGTGCTATGGAATAACGTTTTTGTACTAAACCAGGTCTGAACGCAAATGAGCATTTATGGGACATCGTGGAACGATGCAGGAGACAGCATTTCATACTTCAATAAACTGTAAGTAAATTGATTTATTTCAAGGAAAAACAGTCGTATATCCCTGTAAGACTGATTTTGAGAATACTCTGAGAATCTAACTACAGTACATTAGCGTATTTACTTAGGACAAACAATAATAATGGCATTACCTCACTCAGAGGTTCTTTAAAGAGGGTTCTGGTCATAAATACATACTGTACTCTTGTGTTTTAGACACACACACACAAAGTACAAACATGCACACACACAATGCCAAGAGAGACACACAAACACACCCAAATACGCAGATTACACACACACACACAAACACAAAATAAACATTCATATATAAATACAACACCTATAATGTTTAACATAGTTTATTGTTGTTCAAACTCATACCAGAGACTTGGAGAAATGAACAGTACTTTTTAAAACATTCTTTTAAACAAAAATATAACAAATATTTACACTCACCGGTAAAAATACAAAAAAGCATACAGGCAAAAAATTGTCTTTCTAAAAGACATAAGTTACAACAGCTATCAAAAGTGGGACACAAAAGCGACAGAGTGAGTAATACTTGTTTCATGGACCCGTGCAGTACAATTGCTACCGGTATGTTTACAATTGTGCTGTTCTGCCACAGGTCTACATTTGCTTTACATTAATTTCACATCTCACTTAATGCATTCCAGATACTACATTAGAGGCCAGCTATCAGCAAGTAGTGAAGCTCAGAAAGAATCGGCAAATAGGCGAGTTTTCCAGTGTTGTCGGGAGTGATAAAATAGCCTTTGGATTACCTGTTAATGAGTAGCAATGCCGAGGGACCGATATCAAGCCTTCAAAACAAAAACACCGCAATCTCAGATGGCCAAAATCAAAGAGCTGGTTATCCTGTAAGATTCCTGTTAAATCAACCAGAATGCCTGACGCAAGGCGAAACTTCTGATTAAATAAACATTAAACTCAAATTTGGTAGTGGTGTGAAATTCAGTGAGGCAGGTCCACATACTCATGATTAACTCTATACACACACTGGGAAATGGGGCTTTGAAATGTGTTTGAAGTCAGGTTTTCACTGTTAGGTTAGACTGTTGTGTCACAGTGTGCGGAACACTGCAAGACTGTTGTGTCACAGTGTGCGGAACACGGTGAGACTGTTGTGTCACAGTGTGCGGAACTGGAAGGACTATTTTTCCTCTTGAACTCCACCGGATAACAAGGGAGTTTTGCTACTGACACCTGATCAATATGATCAGCTCACCCGAATGGGAAATACAGCAAGGCCATGCAAAGGCAAGCCACACTGCAAGCTGAAATAAGCAGGAAAAAAAAAAAAAAACATTGCTGTCGCCGACGTCCGAGTTTCTGTCCTAATATTTACATGAATCTACAGCTGTTTGTTTAAATTAGGAAAATATAAAGATCAGGAATATCCATCTCTGTCCATATAATTTATATTATCTACGATGTATTTCCAAAGTTTGTGGCAGACTGTAATACTAAATATCGTTCAGGCTTCTGGTGAATGTGCAGGCCCAGAAATGGGCGGAGCTTGCACTACGAGGGCGGGGACAGCGGAATGATTGGCAGAGAGAGCACAGAGGAGACCTTCCCTGTCGAGACAGCTGATGTGCTTTGGAGGTGAAGGGAGTGACTGGTCTAAACAGCTGAAGGCGTGTCGTCGTTTGATTCATCTGCTCACCTTTGAGGTGTCCGCCTGCGTCCGGTTACCCAGAATTCCCCACTGAGAAGGCTGAGGGGAGGGGCCTCTGAGGGTTCTCCGAACGCACAACGTCCGCGCGGATCCTTTAAAGCCAAACTAACGCACAGCTCAGAGCACACGAGAACAAAAACATAAACCACGGCAAGAAAACAAAGCAAAAGTCTAAATAAATCCTCAACAGATTCCTGCCCTACCACAGAAAAAGAGAAATCACAACCTTGGATTTTATTGGAACAAAATATTTAAAAATACAGTCTTTACAGATAGCTTTCTTTTCTCAACTATACATGATCAGTAACATTCATTTATAATAAACCAAAAATATATGTATATATTTATATATTACCATTAATATATTCAAGTCTTTTTTATGGCAAAATGATACAAAATAAACACTGGGTCCCAACAGCAAAAGGAAATAAGAGAGAGAGATACTCCAGTTATATCCCTTAATATTATACAATTCTACACTTCCATAGTTTACCACTAGAGGGCAACAATTTCATTAGAATATACAAATATATATTTGCTTACGATGGGCAGCAATCATTAAAGCAGTCATCGGAACATTTCACAAAATGCGCTGAACTTTTTCAAGGGTGTAGCCGGCAAAGCATGGAGCATCGAAAACCTGACGTATAAATATATCTCCCCTGAACTAAAATCTGTCAGTTCACACTTATGTTACATCCTCCATTTCCAGGAAAAAGTTCCAGTTTTTTTAAATGGCTGATATTGCAGGTGAGGTACGCAGAAAACCAAACACATTTTGTGTTAACAGCGCTGCATCCGTACAATTATAACTGCATAAATAAAAGCCGTTTCTACAACCTCGAACACCTAAGTTTGTTCTTGTATGTTGCTCTGAGCTACTGTATTTCAAAAACACTGTAAACAAGCAAACTGGTGTAAACAATTCCTTAATTGTTGGCCGCATGGTTTTAAAGCTTGTTGTTCATTTGTGTTTAGCAGAATCGGTAAAACAATCTCACTGTATTTCAAGAAAAAAAAACATGTTTCTATTGCAGTATGAATGTGTCCTTCCAACATATTAAAAGGGCATTTCACCCAAAAATAAAAAATAAAGCTATGTTTCCACTTACTATGAGTGCCATCACGGCGTTTTAAAACAAGGTTGACGCTGCGGCCCAGAACACTGGCGTGCTTAGATTGAGACTTTGTGGGAATGTGCACAGTCGCCATACTTCGGTAGAAATGAAGTACATTTTTGGCCGCTTCGAGCCCCACAAAACTCGGTCGCGTTGAGGTCCGTTGTATGAGAGCGAGCCGCAGCGGATATCTAGAGAACTCGCCAAACTTCAGCGACACTATCCAGATGGATAGATAACACTCCGGGTAAGTGGAAATATATCAGTTTTATTTTGGGGGCGAACTGCCCCATTGAAGCAAGTTTAAAGGACACACGGTATACTGAACATACAAACGGTAGTACGTCACTGCAGTACCTCATGTGATCCGCTGAATCAGCGAGCGGTCAAGGCAATGACCGGGATGAGAGCTCGTGCAACAGCCTGAGTTTTAAACTAAACCGTGAAAGCCGTTATAAGATCTTCACACGAACGACATCGAAACAAGTTTGAACTCAGTCCTGAATTTAGCATTCTGACCGAACGTTTTACAATTCTGCTTCATTAAAAAAAAATGTACTCCTGCTGTCTTTCCTTTCTGGGTATGTAATAGATCACACTTTTTGTATTTATACACCAAAGCATGCTGCTAAAAATGCTAAGAATCCGTAAAAAAAAAAAAAAAAAAAAGCGAGATGCAAAATCAGCCAGTTCCAATCTTCAGACAAACGAAAAGCAATAAAAAGGAAGTTTTTAAAAATTATAATAAATAGAAGTTGAGCCTGGAGACGTAAGAATTTGCCTCGGAATTGATTGACTTCAGTTTTACGCAATGTCCAACTCGCGTGCGAGTCAATGTTCGTTCCCGTCTCTCCCCTTCCGCAGCGAGAGCCAGCTGGAGAAGGCCGCGAGGGCACCCTGGTCCAAAAGTCACTCTCCCGGGAGAGCGAGGGAGATTAAAAACAGCCCACAGTCTAACGTCGTGGAAATGGAATGTTTTCGTTCCCCCGTGTGGGTTTCAGTGAGAACTCTGGTGACCACAGGGAGAGAGGTGCCAATTGGCTGATCTAGCTTATGTGACCGCACCCCCCCAAAGCCTGACCCCCATCCCCCGGCGCCCTCTTCTCTGTCTTGCCCATCCACCCGTCTGTCCGTCCACATGCCCATCACACGGGGGAGGCCTACACAGCAGAAACCTGCTCATCTGTGAAGGAGAAAAAAAGGAGATAGTTCACCACAGAGAAAGCAGAGTGCTAAAACAGTGCACAGTCACAGCAGGTCATGCACAGTGCCAGTGGAGGGAGGAAAAGAAAAAAAAAAAAAAAAAGCGATTAATCAAGTTAACCATCAGACACGGCAACAGCAGTCATCTCCGTTCATGGAAAAGGTGAGCATCAAATTAACCATTTACTTCCACCGGAAACAGTATTACAGCCTGAATTGGCGTAAGCCATAGCCACACAGTATACTGCTGCAAAAACCAAAATACACAAAAATATTTACATCACAGGGCAGTAAGAAAAAGATGTAGCAGAAGCAAAGTTTTATATCTAAAAAGGTAACCAGTAACGGTAAGAGGAAGCCGGTTGACAGGAATCCCTCTCTTTCTCCATTAAAGACCTCAGCATGAACAGGCAGGCAGTATTAAAACCTCTTCATGCTGCAGTGAGCACTTTCCTTTCAGCGCTATTCCAGGTTCCTGTTAGTACTATGCTAGCTTCCCGTTCGTGCAACACAGCTTCTCGTTAGAGCTAGGCAAACTTCACGTTAGTGTTACACAGCTTCCGGTTAGCGCCATGTTAGCTTCCCATTAGCGCTAAGCAGTTTCCCGTTAGCGCTGTGCTAGCTTCCTGTTAGTGCTAAGCAGTTTTCTGTTAGCACTATGCTAGCTTTGAGTTAGCGCTACACAGTTTCCTGTCAGCGCTCCCCAGTTTTCCGTTAGCACTATGTTAGCTTCCCGCAAGCGCTAAGCAGTTTCCCGTTAGCGCTACGCTAGCTTCCCGCAAGCGCTAAGCAGTTTCCCGTTAGCGCTACGCTAGCTTCCCGCAAGCGCTAAGCAGTTTCCCGTTAGCGCTACGCTAGCTTCCCGCAAGCGCTAAGCAGTTTCCCGTTAGCGCCACGCTAGCTTCCCGTTAGCGCCACGCTAGCTTCCCGCAAGCGCTAAGCAGTTTCCCGTTAGCGCCGTGCTAGCTTCCCGTTAGCGCCGAGCTAGCGCGCTCCGGTGGTGACGTACCATCGTCCTCGCTATCGGGCTGGCTGCGGAGGGCTGCCCTGCCCGGCCAGGCCTCGCAGACCTGGGGGCCGTGCGCCAGCCTCTTCGCCTGAAGCAGGGCGTCGCCCGGCAGGGGCAGCCCGACGGGGCTCTGCAGCAGCTTTGACCTCTGCAGCGCCACGCTATAGTCGGGCGGTTTTAGGTGGGGGGGCCGCGGCGCTCCTTCCGCGGCGTCGCCCAGGGAGATGCCCTGGTATCCGGGCGGAGTCGGGGGCGGACCCCTGAATCTATCGTCCTTGGTGGGGGAGGTTACACAGTACACTGGCGGCAGGGATGGTGATGAAGGGGAGGGGGGTGGGGTGGGGGGTGGGGGGGGGGAGGGAATGGGGGGAAAAAAGAAAATGAGGAAAAATAAATCAATGAGATGTCACAACAATGTCACAAACACAATAATTAAAATCATAAATAAATTAAAATTAAATAAGGAAATACACAGACTGGGAGGTGAATGACAGCAGCAGATTTGGGCAGAAGCTCCGCCCACCCTATTTAACCCGGCCCACCCCACAGCTCAGGTGTGTTCAGAATACTTTGTTACTTCTCTTTGCACTGGGGAGGGGTGGCAGTTTGATTTTGGTATTCTTAATTTATTTGTGAAAGGGAACAGACTGCTTTTCTCTACTGTCAGCAGAACACAGGCGAATTTCAGCAAAAGGTAAATTCTGCTTTCCTTGAATCTGAATATAAGGAAGTACTTCTTTACAGAGCTGTCTGTGTGTGGAAGAGCTCGCCAGGCCAGAGTAGTAGAGCAGTACAGGCAGGAGTCATCAGGGTGTTCAGGTCCGAGCCTGATGCTGACTCTATAAGTAAACAGTGAGCTGAGACCGTGAGCTCTTATGTTTACCAAATTCAGTACCTGCATCATCGCAGACGGTAACTAGTGCTATGAACAAGTTACAGACACATTTTGTTTGCGTCGTAACTCCACACGGTAAATATAAAGACTAAGTTCACTCCACACGGCTCCTCTTGCCATGTACACTGGGTGAGGAGGAAGGTAAGACCAGCGGGAGGCTGTGTGTGTGCAGCAGCAGTACGGCTCATGCAAACAGCCAGAGCGCATGCAAACAGCGACATCAGCAACACGGGTACGACTGCACCGAATGCGTCCTCACCGCGTACCCAACTCAAAGCTGACAGCCGTAAGAGCCAAGCCAAGCCGAGCCGAGCCGAGCCAAGCCAAGCCAGAGCCAGAGCCAGATCAGAGCCAGTATGGCACAAACACACATCCCACGCAAATCTGCTGGTGTCACTACTCCTCTACGGGGGGGGGCGGTGAGTTTGGGAGAGGGGGAGGGGCCTCACCTATGAGCCCCTTTTCTGTGCTTGAGGTGATGGTTTTGTAGGCGGGGTCTGCGCCGGGGGCGGAGTCGGGCGTTTCCCCTGGCGACCCGGCGGCGTTCTCGGCGGCGCGGCGCTTGATGGTGCCGTAGTTCCCCTCGTAGGTGTCCGACAGCGAGCTGGACGAGGCCCAGCTCTGCCGCGATTGGTCGAGCTCCGAGCTGTCGCGGGACAGCCTCTTTCCCGCGTCGTCGTGGCGGGCGGGCCCCGCCTCCACCTCGGCGATGGCGCCGCCCAGCTGCGCGTGGCGGTACGCGGCCAGGTCCCAGGGTCCCCGCGGCGGGGGCGGAAGGTTCTGGAAGTTGTCGTGGGAGTTGCTGGAGCAGGACGTCCAGCTGCCCCGCCCGCTGTCGGCCGTCTCCAGGGAGACGTGGTCGGGCGCCAGCTCCTCGTGGCTGGCGGACGCGGTGAAGGAGGCGGCCCGAGCCACCGCCGCCGGAACCCTCGCCAACGCCGCGCTGTAACCCAGCGAGAGAGACGGGGGTCAGCCGCATAACCCAGCGCCTAGAGACGGGGGTCAGCCGTGTAACCCAGCGCCTAGAGACGGGGGTCAGCCGCGTAACCCAGCGCCTAGAGACGGGGGTCAGCCGTGTAACCCAGCGCCTAGAGACGGGGGTCAGCCGTGTAACCCAGCGCCATGCGGGCGTTGCTAAGCAACAGCAGCTCTGCAGCCGCTGAAACACCATCACACCGGCATGCGCTCAAGACCGCGATTACGCCGGGGATTTATCCCCCACCCCCCCACCCCGCTCAGCGCACTCACATTAAACACACTCCGCTCTCTCACAGTTTACATCATTACAAACGGCACGCGCTTCACTGAAATGATTTTACCAACCAGCTAAATGCCCGCTTAACTGGGGGGGGGGGAATAAATGAGGCGACGCAGTCCAGCCTATTAAAACATCACAGGAACACAAGAGTATCACTCCTACAGTTACAACCTTTTTTCTTTTTTAATACAATGGAGGGCTGCAATCATAAAAAACATCAATAAAAGGAACTGTTTACTCGGTAGCATTTAAACAGTCTGCATTAATCGCACCGATCTCACACGACAGGCACGTAAACCCCTCTCTCTCTCTTTCCGTTTTTTAAAATCTGAAACATGCGGCAACTTCCCCCGTTTCTCATAAGACCCAGGAGCAGACCGGAGTCCCCCCAGCGCAGCGTCGCAGAGAGGACACGCGCAGGAGGGCGTGTGACTGCAGGACGGCGCATGCCATGCACGTGTGCAGGTTACCTGCTGCAGGCCTGGCCGTAGTCTGCCACGGGATGGGCGTGGCCGGGGGCGGGGCCTGGGGCGGGCGTGTCCTGCAGGCAGCTGGCCTTGCTCTGGCAGCGTTCCTCCGCCCCCAGGATGGGCATGGAGTCCACAGAGCAGTTACTGACGATGCTGGAGCGGGACGAGATCTCGCTGTGGCTCGAGTCCGACAGGTTGTCCGACTTCCCAGCAGGCATCAGGGCGTAGCCTGCAAGAGGGAGGGAGGAAGGGAGAGATGGGGAGAGAGAGAGGAGAGAGAGAATGGGGGGAGAGAGAGGGAGACAGAGGGAGGAAGAGAGAGAGGGGGTGAAGAGTGAGAGAGAGAGGAGGGGAGAAAGAGAGAGAGAGAGGGAGGGAGAGGGCGGAAGAGAGAGAGGGGGTGAAGAGTGAGAGAGAGAGAGAGGGGGAGATAGAGAGAGAGGGAGAGGGACGGAGAGAGTGGGGGGGGGGAGGCTGTTAGATCCCCTGTTTCACCATTACAGGATTAAAGCTGTTCACTCTGTCCACTGAGAAAAGCAGCTTTAAAAACAGCCACTACAGTCAATACATTATTATCATTAGAGCATTATGTGCAGACCTTTCAACGGAAGCATTTTCATTAATACACATGGGCACACACGCACATGCACACACACACACACACATACACTTCAGAATGTAGAACAGCTGCCATCATACAGTACAGTAAATAACAGCTAGATGATGTTCCTGTAATTGTTCATAATGATTTACTTGTCACAGGATTGCTTTGGCTGGTTTAGCTAATGTGTGTCAGTTAGGTCTATTTTATGCAAAAACAAATACTTCAATAATTTGTAATGATTAAGTTCAGAACAGCCTTTTTGACATAACTGATTTTTAGATATGTGACAGAATGGTTTTTGTATGGGTTATCATTAAAAACATCTGTCTGCTATTTTTCTTACATCTTAATCTGTTTGGTAACTTTTTACGAAACTTGGTAGAAGCCGGTGGTAGAAGAGCACTCAAACCGACAAAGCCGGAAAAATGGCTCAGACGGCCACAAGGGGGCACTATAACATGCACTTTGAATATGTAATATGTGGACAAGCACAACTTCTATTCAGTCTGACCTGGAAGTTAAACTTCAACATGACACGCAGGGCTAAAGCTGCAATACACTGCTGGGCACATGCATTGTAAATACCTCTTATATTTTATATTTTAATTTATATTGTTATCTGAGGTGAAATAACAAAACATTCCATGCCTGTTTGACAAAACACGGGAAACATTACTTTTCCACTCTAAAAATAATTCCTGAATTCCTCCAATATTTTGGGTGTAATTAAATACATTTTAATGCATAACATCAGCTATTGAAGCATTTCATAATTTATGTAAACTGCATTGTGAAAAGTGATAGTATCAAACTGAACTCTAACGCTCCTTTTCTACAAAAACCTGAACAAAACAGACATATTTATTGCATAAGATAACGGAAAGTCGGGGACATTTGGTGATATTAACGGTTACTGTGGCAACTGCAATCAACAGTCTGCTAAGCCAGTGCTTTGCCCTCTATATAATAGCTCCAATTTTACTCCACTTAATGGATACAAACAATGAACATCTGCAACTCAGATTCTAATAAAATAACGCTGTCCCTGCGGAAGTATTTAGCCTCAGTCTCAGAGTCTTCCTCCTCTTATCCCTGGCCCTTAGCCTCAACCACTGTCACTGTAACTTCCTGTCCTCCGCATCAACTTCCTGTCCGGTCTCCTGGCTGGCACGCAGCCATCTTCCTCAGATAGTCTTCCTCCGCCTGTGCCTGGCCCTGAGAAACAGCCAGGGGAACCCCATGGCCCTGTCGCTGCTGGACCCTTCCTGCGCTGCGCTAACTTCCTGTCCTTCGCCACCACTTCCTGTCTGTCCTGCCGACTGGCTCTCCTGGCTCTCCTGGCCCTTCGGGGCCTCCGGGCCCTGCCTCTCTCTGGACAGGCTCCTCCCCCTCAGCTTCCTGAAGGGGGAGCTCAGCCGTCGCTTCAGGGGGCACTCGGGGGGGTGGGGTGGGGGCCGGGGGGCCGCGGGGGGCGTGTCTGCCTGCGGGGGAGGGGCCCCGGGCCCCCCGCTCGTCTGCTGGGTCATCAGCAGGATTCTCTTGTGCAGGAAAGCCCCACCTATCCCGTAGCTCCTGGAGCCGCTGCCCTTGGTGCTGGCCTCGCTGGTCAGGGAGGAGGAGGAGCCTGATAGGTTCATCTGACTGGAGTTCTGAGACTTAGGGACTCCGCCCCCTAGAGGGGAGAGAGAGAGGGACAGAGAGAGAGAGAGAGAGAGATTTATCATTTTATTAAATGACTGATTATTTGGTTATGATCATTATATTTCAAGGCATATTGTACGTAAAGCATTTTTAATTGAACTGAATTGGAAGAGTGGGAGAGAGGAGAAAGACAGAAAGATAAAAAAAAGACAGTCAGGCAGGGGGGAGAGAGAGAACGAGAGAGACGAGGGAAAGAGAGGAAGGGAGGGAGAGAGAGAGCGAGAGACTAGGGAAAGAGTGGAAGTGAGAGAGGGAGAGTGAGAAAGAGACACGAGGGAATGAGAGGAAGAGAGGGAGAGAGAAAGGGAGAGCGAGAGAATGAGTGATGTGCAGTTCTGCAGTGATACTGGAGGTCTCTCTGGGCTTGTCACCTCATGACAAGGCGTGTGAAGTGTGCAGCTGAAAGCCAGAACAGGCTGTGTACGCTACAATAAAAACTGACACAACAAGCGTCAGCCTCTGCAGCCGAATCGATCTCCATCTGGGAGCTCGTGCCACTGCACTCAGACGCCCAGACAAAGGTCTGAAAGCAACACACCCCTGCGCTGCTCTGCTACAAACCCACAGGAGCCTACAGCTTACAGCTGCATGAGGGGCCTACAGCTTATCGCTGCATGAGGGGCCTACAGCTTACAGCTGCAGAGGGGCCTACAGCTTACAGCTGCATGAGGGGCCTACAGCTTACAGCTGCATGAGGGGCCTACAGCTTACTGCTGCATGAGGGGCCTACAGCTTACAGCTGCATGAGGGGCCTACAGCTTACTGCTGCATGAGGGGCCTACAGCTTATCGCTGCATAAGGGGCCTACAGCTTATCGCTGCATGAGGGGCCTACAGATTACTGCTGCATGAGGGGCCTACTGTTTACAGCTGCATAAGGGGCCTACAGCTTACAGCTGCATGAGGGGCCTACAGCTTACAGCTGCATGAGGGGCCTACAGCTTACAGCTGCATGAGGGGCCTACAGCTTACAGCTGCATGAGGGGCCTACAGCTTACAGCTGCATGAGGGGCCTACAGCTTACAGCTGCTGAGGGGCCTACAGCTTACAGCTGCATGAGGGGGCCTACAGCTTACAGCTGCATGAGGGGCCTACAGCTTACAGCTGCATGAGGGGCCTACAGCTTACAGCTGCATGAGGGGCCTACAGCTTACAGCTGCATGAGGGGCCTACAGCTTACAGCTGCATGAGGGGCCTACAGCTTACAGCTGCATGAGGGGCCTACAGCTTACTGCTGCATGAGGGGCCTACAGCTTACTGCTGCATGAGGGGCCTACAGCTTACAGCTGCATGAGGGGCCTACAGCTTACAGCTGCATGAGGGGCCTACAGCTTACTGCTGCATGAGGGGCCTACAGCTTATCACTCCATGAGGGGCCTACAGCTTACAGCTGCATGAGGGGCCTACAGCTTATCGCTGCATGAGGGGCCTACAGCTTACTGCTGCATGAGGGGCCTACAGTTTACAACTGCATAAGGGGGCATATGGGTCAGCTCTGAGGGGGTGTACTGACCTTTTCGGGGCGAGTCCTGGGGGGACACAGTAGGGCTGGAATGCAGGGACGACACGGTGGACAGGGTGTCCTCCGACGCCTTCTTCGCGGTGGTCCACTCCTCCGCCGAGCCGGGCGGCTTCTTCACCACCAGTGGGGAGCCGGAGTCTGGAGGAGGGGGGAAAGGAGAGGAGCTACAGTAGGGGTAGATTCCCACACAGGGAAGGGGGGGGGCTGCTGGTTCACGGGGAGGGGGGACTGACCAAGACACTAAGTACTAAACAAAGGAAGTGACCACACAGGAACAGGAATAACTGATGATGTCAACAGACCATCCAACCAATCAAAGCTCATCGCTGACCATACTTATGGGTGGCAGTGTACGTAACTTCACCGACATAATAATAAAAATTTTAAAAAATAATAATACTTTTTTACAGTGAAAACATGCTTTATAATAAAATGCAAAAATAACCATAAGAAACATTCAACGCAGCACATTGAAGAAAAACACAAAATTAACAGCCAATATCATCTGAGGCAACAGCAGCTGACAGCGACCAAACGAAGTAGAGGACTGTGATTGGACAGGACAGGACGGGGGCGGGGCATGAGGCGTGGGCGGGACTCACTGTGGGCGGCGGCGATGTCCTTGGCGGTGCTCTTCTTGCGTAAGGGGTACAGGCTCACGGGGGGCACCTGCAGCACCTGGCTCATGCGGTTGGGGGCGTGGGGTTTCCCCGCGGGCAGCGTGGAGCGCAGGGACACGGGCGACATGTCCGACTTGGTGGACCGCCGCTCGCTCAGGTTCTTCGACACTGCAGCGTTCCAAAACAGGAAACGATTAATCTCGCACGGGACACTGCAAGATTACTACTGTGTGTTCCCACCGAAAAAACAGAAATCGCAGAAATAGCAGCGCTATCAGTAGCTCTGGGGGCAGAAGGGATCGGAGGGTCGATATTTGGGCAGAACTGGACGAAAGGGAAGTCACAGCAAACAGCAAGCAGGAGTCACACAAGCCAGCCCTGTATTACCCTACTGAGCTACAGGTCCATTTTTCACCACGGTTCTATAGACGCATCTCTTCATCTCTTTAGATAAAAACGTCTGCCAAATAAATGTAATGTACATTACCTGCTCTAACTGCTGAACTACACTATAAAACAAAATACTCCAATAATGGACAATCACAAAACAATTACAATACATAATGCCATTGTATCAGAAATCAAAAGCCAAGCTACAATCTACTTTCCACTGCTGCTCTTATTTGCATACAGTACTCTGGCATGACGTCACACTGACTGCAGTGCAGGACCGCACGCATCCACCGGGAGGCAGTGTGACCCAAAAAAGAGGAGCCTCCCTTGTGTCAGTAAAATGCAGCAGCCACATTTCAAACGAGTTAACAGTCCAGCAGTAGGATGAATGTTTTGCAGAGCACCAGGTGTTGAATGCTGTGTGTTTGTGCCTTGTTCTAGATACGGAAACCCACTTCTGCACATTTCCACAAAATAAAACTGCCTGTCTGTGAAGCACATTATTTAAAAAGGGTTACACAAATACAGTAACTTACACAATTCGGTTATACTGTATGCTAATAGCAGGGTGTTAATGTGTCTGTACTGTAGAGAGGGGGGTGCGGGGCATTAGGGTGGAGGATGGTGTTAATGTGTCTGTACTGTAGAGAGGGGGGTGCGGGGCATTACGGTGGAGGATGGTGTTAATGTGTCTGTACTGTAGAGAGGGGGGTGCGGGGCATTACGGTGGAGGATGGTGTTAATGTGTCTGTACTGTAGAGAGGGGCTGTGGGGCATTAGGGTGGAGGAGGAGGGTGATGATGTACTGTGCACCGCGGCTGTACTGTGGCACGCTGGGATACGGGAGGACTCTTACGGGTGCTGTAGGCCGGCTCACACTGCAGGGACATGATCTGGAACTTCTCCTCGTCCGTCTCCACCTGCAGGTTGGACAGGTACTGCTTGACCTTGCGGGCCATCTGGGCGTCCTCGTACAGCTTCTTGGCGTTCAGCAGCGAGCTGCGGCGCACCCTCTTCTTGTGCGCCCCCCCCTGGACGTCCAGCATGTTGGAGTTTGTGCTGCCCTGGCTGAGAGACCTGAGGGACAGGGAACAGGGGGGGGGGTGAGTTCTAGGGAACGTAGCGCAGGACGAAACGTCTGAACACAACGCCGTGCATGCTGGGTTCTGGCGACTGACGATCAGACTCCGGAACGCGGAACGAAACGGGAAACAAAAAAAAAAACAGTTCCTGTTTAGAAAAAAAAGGCAGGCAGGTAAATAAATAAAAATGTGCACTGGACACATTCAACGTGGGACGGGTGTGGCAGCATCGCATCGCATGGGCGGGGCTTGTTCCAACATTCCATTTGGCATTCCGGTTACAATGTGTCAGACGGCGGAACCTTTGAGCAGAGCAGGTTAACGTGGCCATGCATGGGGGACTCTGTTTGCTGATGCACCATGCATGGGGGACTCTGTTTGCTGACGCACCATGCCGCAAAATAAAAACAAAGAATTCTTGATGAATGCAAAAGGATTAGAAAATGAGGGGTAAATATGGACGATGAGAAACAGCAAGGAGACGGACGTCCACGCGCACAGGCCTGGGGGGAGACGCGTGCGGGACTGGGGGCGCTCTGGGGGGTTAAAGGAACGGAGTGGAGCATGCGTAAGGGGGTGGGGGTTGGATCAGGGGACTCACCCAAGACTTTTCCACCTCTTCTTCCTGCAAGCAAGACCCACGGACATTGAAGCGTGTTTCACATAAAGACAGTCAGAGGAGAAAGGGGGCGGGGCATAGTCACAGTGGGCGGGGCATAACAGCAGTGGGCAGGGCAGACACAGTGGGCGGAGCATAGCGACAGGGCACAGATCGACACAGAACGACACGGGACGGTGAACCCCCTCTCGCTAACAAAGATGACGAATAAAAATGACCATAAAATAATAAAAACGCCATCAGTCCTAAACGATGGAAGCATCTACGCTACGAGAGCTATAAAAATGAGCCAGCGTGACGATGACAGCCATCGCCAGGGTCAGATGAGCTCTCAGAGCGGCTTTTAAAATGCGTCTCCAGCGATAAAACAGCTCAATCACTGCTGCACATCAACATGCAGGAAGTGCACAAGCTGTGTATGACAAAATAAATTAACGTTAACTACACTACAATACAGGAGCAGGAACTCTCATTCAGAGTGACTCACACAGCTTTACCACAGCATTTACACCGCATCCGTTTATTCAGCTGGATATATACTGAAGCGATGCACGTTAGGTACCCTGATCAGGGCTACAGCGGCAGAGTCCTACTGGGGAATCGAACCTGTGACCTTTAGCTAACAAGCCCAGTTCCTTACCCATAATCCCACACTTCCGCTCTGTTAGTTGCAGTTCTGCGCTCACGCACGCAGCGCCTAGCGACAGTAGCGCGCGCGGTTAGCCGACTGCGGGCTCGTCACTCAGACCTCCAGCCTGGGCTGCTCAGCAGACCTCTCGGTCTGACTGGGTTTGTCCGTTTCGCCCCGCCCCAGACGCAGCGGCTGGTTTCAGTTCTCGGTGACAGACCCAGAACAAAGCGCTGCATCTAACTGCGCCTTTCACCTTCCCGAAAACCAGAGGCCTTCCACTCCGATGAAACCGCGCACTCTTCACCCCAAAACACCAAAGGCCCTCTACTCTGATCAAACCGCACCGGTGATTTAACTGCACGAACAGAATCCACGATTTAAAAGTCTGCATTAACGTACTGGCATGATCTAAGCAGAGGTGAGCCCTTCTGCTTATGTTCTGTTTAAGGCCTTCTGGCCACTCATCCAGTGAGCTCTCGCCAGCTAGATCAGCGCCAGTGAGACGGTATCACCCGCCGCCTCAGGTACGGTGAGAAGGTCACCACGCACCAGCCCTCCAGCACTACTGGCTCCCCACAGCTCCACAGGTGAAGGGGGCGCGGCCTGCATTCAGAAACAGTACGGTATGCCGTTGCTAGGCGACGGGGGGCGGGGTCAAGGGTCAGCTCACCTCTGCCTGAACATGAGGGCGGGGTCCATGTTGGCCGAGGTCATGCGCACCACATGCCGGATCTCCTTGGCGATCATTCGCAGCTTCTCGAAGTTCACCAGCCCCTCCACACTGGAGTGGTTTCCTGAGGGGGGGGGGGGGGTTAAATTCAATCAGAGAAATCAAACAAGGCCCTGTTTGAGGAAAGGGATACACGCTGTAAACACTTTTATTGATGTAATTTATTTTATTTATTTATTTTTTTTCTTTGGCCGTCCGACCCGCCGTTGATTACCGCCATGTTGGCGCGGGGGACGGAATGCTGAGCCGCCAACCTCGCGCTCGCCGGCCTAACGAGGAAGGCATCGATTTTATTCTGCGTGTTATTACTCATTACCGACGCCTCTGCACAAACGGCTCGAGCGCATGGGACACGGGGGCGGGGGGGCATGGGGTTATCGTGGAGCAGGCAGTAAATGGCGCTGCTCCCCCCTCCCATGCCCCTGGATTCTGCCATAATGAGGACCCCCATTATCAGGGTTGCCGTAGCTACACCAGAGCTCGCTCCAACGGCTTCCTGCTAGCGCCGGGAGGCTATGCAGTGCGGTAGTGTGAGACAGTTATCATCACTAACGGCTCTGCAGACAGAGAGACCAGGAGACCCCACAGAGAGAGAGAGCAGGGAACCCCAGAGAGAGAGAGAGAGAGAGAGAGAGCAGGGAACCCCAGAGGTGGAGAGAGAGAGAGCCCAGAGAGAGAGAGAGAGACCCCAGAGAGTGAGAGAGAGAGCGAGAGACCCCAGAGAGAGAGAGAGAGAGAGAGAGACCCCAGAGAGTGAGAGAGAGAGAGACCCCAAAGAGAGAGACAGAGAGAGAGAAGGAGGGGAAAAGGGGGTCCCGTAGAGAGAGAGAGCGCTAGAACAGCGTGGGCGTGGGGATGGCCTACCCTCGTGCAGGAAGGTCAGGTCCTTCTTCACCACGGGGAAGAGGGGGATGATGGGAGGCTGCATGCTCTGGCCGCTCAGAACGTTGCGGTACTTGGCCATGTTCCGGGACGGGTCGAAGATGTCCTGCAGGTCGCGGAACAGCTTCTCGTACTTGCTCGGCAGCTTTTCCCATGATCCTCTGAGGCGGGCCACTGGCGCCAAGTTCAGCCCGCTGCGTCAGCACAGAGCACAGGCCGCCGTTAGAGTAGTCACAGCCGACTTCGACGAGACAAGGCTACAGCGCTGTGTATCTATACATGACATCATGAGTCAACTCTACAGCGCTCGATTTCTACACACATTACATCACATCTCTCATGGGTTAATGCTACACACTTTCGACACACATTACACCACATCTCTTGTGAATTAAGCAGATAATCAGGGAAACGCACACATCTAACACATGAACCTATCTACACCTGAATATTTATTCGGATTACGTAATTCAGTTTACAAAAGCAGTTCTTAAACTGGGATTTAAACCCACAGCCTTCTGGTTACGAGCCCCGAGCCAAAACCACCGCGCCACATCCAACACTTTAATGCAAAACAAGCTGCGTCAAAAAAGTGATGTTTCGTCTACAGCCTGTGAAAAGCGTTGAGGACAGCAGTGCCCAAAGCCTGGCTTAAGGGGCTCTTCCCCTTTAACGAGCCCAGTGTGCTGCTGAACTTTCGCCGTGAACACAGCCTCATTAATAAAACACACGGAGCAATAAGAGCACGCTCCCTGCGCTCCCTGCGCTTTCCTCCAACCAAAAAATCCATACGAGCCCTCTGCATGTTTAATGCGCTGTCTCTCCTGCGCTCACCGGCTGGCTGTGTGCGGATCCTTTAAAGACACACGCGTCTGCAGGAGCTCTCCACCAGCGGCTCAGCGGGCCGCACAGAGCCCGGCTCACAAGATGGCCGCCCGGCCGCTCGACGGCGCAAAACGGCGCAGACACTCACCTGATGATGGCGAACATGGAGTTGAAGTTCTTGCACTCGCGGCAGTGGAGCGCGATCTTGATGAAGAGCTTGATGGTCTTCATCCTCTTCAGCGTGTTGGGCTCCTTGAGGATCTCCGTGGAGACCCAGAAGGTCTCCTGGTTGATGAGCTCCTCGAAGTGCTTGAGGTGCCCGGCGGAGGCCCCGCCCCCCGGGGGGCGGAGCTTGAACAGGTCCTCGATGTACTCGGTGGACTCGATGTTGCGGAAGAGCTCGAAGTCGCGCATGGACAGCTGGGCGGCCAGCTCCACCGTGCTGAGCTGCAGCAGGGAGATCTGGCTCTCCCGCAGCAGGTCCTGCGCGTCCTCGTCCGAGCACAGCGTCTCCGTCTCCATGTTGTTCTTCAGGTAGTACCTGGGACAGAGTGGGGGGGGGACGCACACAGCCGTGAGGCTTCACTAACACATGTACTCAAGCATTTAACCCTTTCAGGAGAAGTGGGATTGTCTTTTTCAGAATTAAAAGTCAGTGTTCTAGAACACTTGCTTTCAGCCACCAGTAGTGACTGTGACATCAGCATTAGAATGTTCAGTGAAGAACATTCTAATCACTTATTTGTGACCTCACACCTTAAAGGGTTACAGGCCACATCAATGTTATATCGGACGCAGCTGCCATACAATCCCCACTGCTGAATGCTATTCAAATTATTTTAACTGAGGTTCTTCTTAAAGTGATAGTTCACTTTCTGGGTTTTATTTTGACGTTTTATTTTTAAGTGCATATTTTCCATCGCCCCAGATATAATTATGTTTATAATTGTTGAATAAATGCAATAAAATCAAATCTGATTATATGCAATGTAAATAATCAGAATACATAGATGCACACACAGAATTTATGCTGCACAAATTGCTTTTTTCGGAGTTTACGGAAATGCACTTCTTAGCTGTAGGGTGAGCGATTTTGAAAGGCAAAGCTTGCAGAAGTGAAACTGCCATTTACTGTGGGGACCCAGAACAGCGATACGGGAGCAGGGAAGTGCAGATCAGGAAGCAGGACACCTGTGCAGTTTTCGTGTTAAATGCCAGATCAATGGGACGGGGCGACCGAAGCGCTGTTCTGCTGGATAAGCTGGTGAGAGGCGGATAGAGTGTCAGTCACACACGGGACAGGACGTCCCAACAAGGGAAGACAGGGTGTAAGCTCTCCGTCCTGTTTGTGTTGGTCTCGCCACGGGAAACACACAGGAAGCAGAAACGCCGCCGCAGGCGCCCCGGAGGACTGGCGCGTCATGTGATCCACGCGTCGCCCGCCTGTCATGGAGGCCTTTAGCTTGTCGGCTCACTGTTGTGCTATCGCAGAGCCCGACCGCAGCAGACAACTGCGAACCGACCGACTCGGGGGAGGAAATATTTACGCCGGCGCGGTCACACGGGAAGAGGGCGGGGGAAAAGAGCGGAGGGGGGCGGCACTTTCGGGCGTGCTCTCTCTTTCTCACAGCAGCACGCCGTTTGGGCGGGTCTGGGGGGGTCACAGGTCGCCTCAGCTCAGGTGGGGCGGTCGCTACGGTCAGGGGTGGGGTCAGGTGGGCGTGCGGGTGGCTCGCTCCTCTGACCTGTGGTGTCGGGGCGCAGGTGGCAGTGTCGGGTAGGCGAGCGTGCGGTGCGGACCCTACCTGCCGTTGAGCTGGATGCGGTCGGCCAGTTTGGACAGCTGGTCGGGGAGGCGGCGCTGCTTGATGACGCCCTCGGGGCTGATGGACACCTCGCACAGGGAGTACGTCTCGGGCGCCGCCCCCAGCCCAAACTCGTTCACCACATGCGACACCACGTCCTTCGCCGTCGTGTCCTTGCTGATGATGATGTAGCAGCTCTGCTGGTCCGCCTTGAAGACGCGGATCACCTGATCCGGAATGTCTGCATGCCGGGGACACGGGGTCAGAGGTCAGAGGTCAGGGGCAATTGCAGACTCAAAGGGGAGAAAAGACAGGGAGCTCTCCCTCTCTCTCTCTCCATCTCTCTCTTGCTCTCTCCCCCTCTCTCGCTCTTTCGTTCTCACTCTCTCCCTCCATCTCTCGGAGTCTCTCTCTGACTCACTCTCCCTCTCCCTCTCTCTCCTCTATGACTCTCTCTCTCTCTCTCACTCCCCACACAACTTAACACCCTAGTTATACTGTAGCGTAACACTGCAGGTTCTATGAGCAGGCCGCAAATAAATATAGGAACCAATGAACTGTGTATAAATACTCCATACTTCACACATTATAGTGCCTCTTATAGGTAATGATTCTTCTCCTTAAACCCAGCTGAGAAACTCAAATCAAAAGACAAACACCAAAACCAGAGCACTACGGCCAGCAGATAATAGTTTTAGCATGTTTGTCAATATTTGAGTTTGTGTGGTAATATGCTCTCTAGCAAGAGATATAACACAGGCTAAACCTCACTATGCATGGAGAAGGCTAACTGGACCAGAAACAAAGTTAACCTGATTACCTAATTATAGAAGTGCAGCCAATTTCTGGTCTGTACAGAAGACACAACATTAACTACACTGCACTCGACTGTGAGGGGAGAGGGTGGAGTCAGTAACATTCTTTCAGCACATACATGGTTAAAATAGAAAAATCTTTTTTTATTTTTTTAAATCAATTAATTTCTATGAAACGTGATCATTCATTAACAAATTAACGATGGTATCTCACTGAAGCCAGGCGCAGTAATTGAGATTAATTGCGCTTATATTAACAGCCAGAGTGATTATTAATCCTCGGCAGGGCTGGCCGGCTTGCTGTGAGCACTATGACAATTTGTCACAATCCAGTTGAGAACTGAAATGGCGGCTCTTGAAGAACACTGAAGCGATGGATTACGGTTTCCATGCACTTCAAAACAAAACTACAAGCAACAGCGTTTTTAGAGTGAAGTATTTTACACCTTTACACAGGCCACTCCCCCCCCCTTGCAGGGGATAATTCTGACAGGTGGTATGTCCCACTGAAACACAGAAGGACGGAGTGCTGACTAATCAATCACAGGAAAGGCCCGTCGCACAGCAAACGCGTTTCTGAGGCCCGTCGCTGCCGCGGCCCGTACCAGCATGGACAAGAAACCCGCCGAACCGCACCACACACGGGGCGTGGCCAGCGGACGGGACGGAAGAGACTCACAAACGGAGGAGACAGGATTGGGGGGGGGGAGCTGACTTTGCGGTAAAACTTTCACAGACAAATAAGACTGGAAGAATAAAGAGCTACTTAGGACAGCAGACACAGTAAACAGAGCGCTGTACTTACAGTAGAAGCTCGCAGCTGGGAGAGCAGGAAAAGAGAGAAAGACAGATGTTATTGGCTGGATAAACAGAAGACAGAGATGTGATTGGCTGGATAAACAGAAGACAGAGATGTGATTGGCTGGATAAACAGAAGACAGAGATTTGACTGGCTGGATAAACAGAAAACAGAGATGTGATTGGCTGGATAAACAGAAGACAGATGTGATTGGCTGGATAAACAGAAGACAGAGATGTGATTGGCTGGATAAACAGAAGACAGAGATTGATGGCTGGATGAAAGAGAAGAGGATGTGATGGCGGATCTCAACAGAGCAGTGTAAAATTGGTCTGACCAGCAGGCCTGACGCAGGTCTGTACTACGCCCGTCGTGACCGACCCAGGCAGCGAGACTGAGCACAGCGGCAGAGACGCGCTCCAGACAGCGCACGACACTGCCAGGAGCGGCAGAGACAGTGGGAAGCCAACGCCCAACAGGCCGCTAAGGATATCCCCGCTTGGTGCGCCACTTTATGATTATGATACTTATGATTATTCTTGAGAACTCGCATCCTTTTACCGGGTCTGTCCGTCACCGAATCTGTGCGGGGGGGGAGTGGGGCTGTAGAGGAGGTGCTCGGGTGAGCAGAGTACTGCACAGCCCCCTGTAAACAACCCCCCCCCGTCTTTACAACCCACAGACCAGAGACAGAAAACACGCTCACACAAGGAGAGTCCTCTCATCTCTGCGGGACCGGGCCTAAAACAGACAGCGCGTTCATAAGGGCCGCGTAACGCCTCGTCATCGGGACCGAGCCGAAACGAACACACCGCCCACACGGCAGAGAAATCAGAACCGTGCTCTCCACAGCCCCCGGGGACCCGGCTTAGCCGTGTCGGTAATTGTGGTTTCAGAAATCCGCCTTTTGGAGGAAGAGAGAGAGAAAAAAAAAAAACTCTTAATTGTTGAGCATTTAATCCTTTCGTCCGGCTGTAGCGCTATTAACTGGTGAGATATAAATGGAAGAGAACCCCCCAGAGGCAGCGAGGGGAACAGCAGTGCTCAGAGTGAAACTGGAGAGACCTCCAGGCTGCGAGGCACTGCTCTGTCTTTAAAGCTCATTCACACGCCCCAGCCCGTCACAGAGCACAGAGCACCTCTGAGGAGCAGAGGAGCACTGATTCAGGGGTCATACGGACTCACACACACACACAACACACATACACACACACACACTCACACACACAAATACAACACACACACTCACACACACACACACACACACACACACTCACACACACACACACAAACAAACCACACACATAACACTCTCACACGCACTGAGATCACAATGAAAAACCCCCAACACTCACACTCCCAGTGCAACTGAGACTCCACTCCACTCTCTTCTCAAACTCATCACACCCCCACACCTCACAAGACAGACACCTCGCTATTAGCAAGCTGAGGGTTTTCTACTCCATTCTGAGACTGAACAGTTTTCAAACGCAGGCTGCCAGAGGGGAGTGGCTCAGCAGCCATTCCAGTGGGCGGGGTCAGAGCGAAGCAGGCCTGCCGTGGGAGCCGTGGTGATGGGCGGTAGTCGCAGTGACGGGCGATGACAGGGCTGGTCGCCATGGTGACTAGGCCGGTAGCCGCGGTAACGGGGCCGGTAGCCGCGGTAATGGGAGGGCACTCACCCGCAGGGTTGGAGAAGTCGAGCACGCTGGTGGCAGGCTGCAGCAGGTCGGGGCTGCTGGAGGACAGGGCCCCCGGGATGGGCATGATGGCCACGCTGTGCCGGCACTGCTTGGTGCCCACGACGCTGTCGTCCTGAGACTGGCTCATGCCCCCGTCACTGAAACACACACACACAGGGAGAGCGTCACCTAAAACTACAACTCCCAGAATCCCTCAGTGCCTCTCATAACATCAAACTCACACGCCAAACATTTCTCCCTCTGCACTTGTCTTTCGTTGATTCTTGTGGGCATCCTCGACGCTGGAACCAGGAAGTCCATACATGTACAGAGTGGACACACATACACACACATTCACATATGCAACAGAACACGTGTGACAGAAGTACGACAGTCACAGGCACAACAGGAAATGGCCAAGGCGTGATGGAACGCAGGCACACGCAAACAGCACGTGAACACAAACACGCAAACGGGGAGGGGCTGGGCGGGCATCCGACCCAGAGACGGCATTGGCCACAGATCCGACCGCAGCCAAACCGCCCCGCCCCGCCCCCACCCCCGCCCGCCTGCCCATTTGCCCACACACACACAGGAACATCTGAACATTCGACAGGCCAACACACAGATCCGCACATCACATTAAGCCTGCTCGTTAATTTAACGGCTCATTTGACTCAGATCATGCTGCTGCAAGTCAAATGCACACAGGTGCACAGAGAGGCATTCCACACACGGGTGCGATCACAGACACCACGGGATGAGTGAAGAACGGAAAGTCAACATGGCGTTCAGACACGACTGGACGAGCCTGGGGCTGCCTGACCTGGCGCTAAGACCAGTTTGGAAACTGAAGCCCCCCCTGGTATGAGTTTCCATGGAGCTCTGCACGTCCAACCAGACTGCAACCTTCTCTGGTGCAGCTCATGGAAGCCTCTACTCCCTTTCGTTTGTTAAATAAGTGGGGGTGGCTCTGCGGTGTCCCCCGCAGTTGGACAGACACTTTCTCTCCTGCTCAGCCAAATCCCAGATTATCCAGGGGGGGGGGGGGGTGAGCAAGACAGGCAGGGCGGGGGTCATACATAGTCAGCCCAGGTGGAGGAACACTCAAAACGCTACATAAAATACCTTACTCTACACCAGGGATACTCAAAACCATTCTACCTGCAGGCGGAACCAGCAGTGTCGCTGTCACTATCGCTTTCAGTCACCAGTAGTGATTGTGACATCACCATTAGAATGTTCAGTTAAATCACATGATTTTTCCACCTGAAGGAGTTACCCCACGGTGTCATATTCAGTGGAACACAAGGATGTGAGGTTGTACACACCTTTACTGCACCTGCACAATTAATATTTCATGTCCATTTTCATTTCTGTATAAACTGCTGTACATTGTACAACAAATTTACACAGATGAAATGTACTATTACAGCTTTTAAAAATCAAGTTTTGCGGTATGAAATCTCACAGTTCAAAATCAAATGGGGGTGATTATGCTTGAGTCTCTTACCCAAAGAGTCCCCTACGCAGGAGGAGTGACCACAGAGAGAGAGAGACAACATTGAAGAAGAGCATGAGAAGAGCAGCAGCAGCAGGCGATCAGCCAGAGACAGAGGCCTGTGTCACAGCACAGCACAGAGCCCTGCGCTCTACAGAGCCTGCGTGTGTGAGAACTGTGCACACTAACAAACACAAAGCACAGGTTAAACTTTAAATTAAAAAGAACATTAAACACACACACATCTGGGGACATTTGTATGCCACGGTTTTCATGAAGAGGTTCTTGAAATGTCATGCATAAAAAAGTAGAAAGTGTGTGTGTGTGTGTGTGTGTGTGTGTGTGTGTGTGTAAGCTGCCTGGATGTATGAAAGTGCCACATGGTTTAGCTATTTTGATGGCGAATAGTGAAATGCACTCAGACATTTTTTTAAATTGACCACATAAGCAGGAACAGGGTATCTTTATTCTGGCTGTTTTATAAAGAAAAAATGGGAAAAAAGGGAGGTGTTGAGGGGTAAGAGAGGGTTGTCGGGGATAATCGGGGGGCAGGGGGGCAAATAACTTGTCGCAGTGGGGCGCAGACGCTGGCCTCAGACACGGCCAAACCGCTACTCTGCTTGACGAGGGGCACAGCGGGGGTTGCCAGCTCCACTCCAGGCTTCCTAGGCCTCTACAGAAGGGCCGCGACAAAAACCCAAACGCAAAAATAGCGGCTTCACCCGCCCCTTTCATATTCGCTAAACCGCCAGAAAAATACCCTCCCAAATAAGCCCAAAGCCCGGGCCCCTGCGCCTCCTCTGTTGGGACAGCGCGCCACTCTGCGTTCCCCGTTAGCCGCGTTCACACCCCGCGCAAACCGCCAGAAATCGCCGTCCCCAAATCGCAACAGCGCCCGCGCTTCTACGCGCGAGTCAAACGGCGCTGCGACCGTGAGCTGCGAGCCGCCGCGGAGTCGCACAGCTCGCGGTGAACCCGTCCGTAACCACGGTTACAGCACCGCCGACCCTAACCGCGCCGATCACAGCGAGCGCACTGAGAGAAGGCGGGACGGAAATTCGCAAAGTTACTGAAACGGTACCTGAAAAACCCTCTAACTCTGTTTCCGTCGGGAAAAGAACAAGATCTACATGAAAGAGGGGAACGATTTGACTGAAGAAGCTAACGCTAGCTCAGCATAGCAATGCCCGTCTGCCCGCGGTTACCTGGGAAACTGGGTGAACAGAAGAAGGTGCGATGAGTTCTTTGTGAACGGGACAAAGACAGACGACAGGAACGTGGACGTAGGTGGGTGGGGGGTTTTGGTTGGCGGGGGGGTTGGGGTGTGTGGAGGGAGGCTGTGGTTGGGGGGGGGGGGGGGGGGGGTACCTGAAGGGCTTGGGAGGCAGGATGCTGAAGCGGGTGTTGAGCAGAATCTTGCGGATCTTGTTCCGCCCGCCGGACATGGTGTTGGCCTTGGCCTTCTTGTGCGCCTTGTCGGTGGGGAACTCGATGTCCCCCGGCAGGTCTGGGATGGAGTAGCGGTTCCCCTTCTTCTCCTGGATCTTGGGGATGTGGGGGCCGCCGTTCTTCTTCTCCTGCCAGATCCGGCTCAGCAGCTCTTTGAACACTGGGGGGGGGGGGGATGGGGGCGGGGCCAGTGAGTCTCCGCCCACAAACAAACTCACAGTGCACTTTACCGCCCTGATGGAGGCGCTCTGGAGCGCGTGCACCGGCGGCGCAATGTTACGCACTTCACTGCGTAGCGTCAGGTAACGAACGCTGCGTCGTCAAGAGGCACCTCTTAATCACAAACTGCAAGGCTGGAAACACGCTTGATTTAAATCACGCAAACACGTACGCAAAATGGCTGTCATGCGTCCATCACAAACGTTAATAACAAAACTTATAAATAATTACAGAAGTTACGGCTAGGACTGCGCCTGTGCTCTAAAAAAGAAATGAATCTATTTTTGACTTCTCGACAAAGACAGGAAATTGACATCCAACCGCCCCCGCCACCCCCCCACCAGAGACATAGGTCAAGGCCTGCTTTCAGTTCTCGCAGGAAATGAGCCTTTTCTTACCAAATATGTTAGTCTTCACTGTGAGGGAGAGGTGTGTGTTGTTCCACAGAATGTCCACCGCTTTGGAGAAGGTGATGTTCTCGAAATTCTGCCCGTTCACCTCCATTATCTGAAAGACAGATTTAGCTGCTCAGAGTCACGCTTCCCATCGATTTCAGGTCCAAAGCAGCCTTTCATTTTCAGCACACCAGTCTCAGATCAAAGAGAATAATCCCAGGGTTCGAGAATGCTAAAGCAGCACAAGGAACAACAGAGAAAATGACTCATCACGTAGGTTTTTTTTGGAATGCGTTGAAATGTCAGTGTTCTAGAACTCCGTTGCGTTCCTGTTATCAGCAGTGATTGTGACATCAGCATTAGAATGTTCAGTTAAGAACATTCTAATCACACATTTGTGATCTTACACAAATGGTTAAAAAAGAACTGGTATACAATAAAAAATATTGAAAAAGTAAATCAAATAAATGAAACATAAATTGTAACAGTAGCTCACGCAGGTGTGATGTCATTAGAACAGCAGGTTTGTCTGTGCCATCTCCCCCCTCTCTGTCTTTCCTGCATAATTAATCTGTTCCAAGTCCTCACAATGCAGCTGTGACACCGAAGGGTACTTGCGGGGACTCACACACACTCTCACACACACACACACACACACACACACACACACACACACACGCACACACACACTAATCCCACAGTGGGGAGTGTGGGAACAGCCCTCCTGTTCCGTTCTTCCCTGTGACTCACACTAAAGGACCAAATGAGGACGCCCGATTGCTTGATATCAATTATCTTTAGCGACCCCAGAGCAGCTGAGGCCAGGGCAGAGATCAGCGGGACAGGCCAAGGTTCCCCTTGTGAGGGGTCAAAGGTCAGAGCTCAACACAAGTATAGAGGGGCTGCCCGAACTCCAATTTGGGAGAATCACTGATGAAAATAGGACAGTTCAACCCATTTTTGGCTAAAGGCCAACCCTTTCACCACTACAAAGCAATAGTGTAATACAGCATCTCCCTGGTCAATATTCTGGGACAGTATGAGGTCATGTAGTCACCTGCATTTCTGAAAACCAACAATGATATAAACAAAAACAACTGCCACAGATATCCTGTCAAATAAGTGCCAAGAGCAACAGGAAGCCAGAGAGAGAGAGAGAGCCAGAGAGACAGAGAGACAGAGAGAGATAGAAAGAGAGACAGGGAGACACAGAGAGAGAGAGAGAAAGAGAGATAGGAAAAGAGAGAGAAGAGAGAGAGAGAAGACAGAGAGACAGAGAGAGAGAGAGACAGACCCAGAGCCCCAGAGGGGGGGGGGGGGTCAGACAGCGCGGGCGGCGCTCCCCACCTGGTCGCCCCGTTTGAGGCCGGCCTCGGCCGCCTTGCTGCCCTCCTCCACCGACTCCACGAAGATGCCGAAGCCGCGCTCGCTGCCGCCCTGCAGGCTGAAGAAGAGCGGCGACTCGCGCGACGGCTTCAGCAGCGTCACCTGCCTCCACTTGGCCTTCGCCGCGCAGGCGATGTTCAGCAGCCGAAGGTGGCCCTTCATTTTCTGGGGAAAAACGAAACGGACAGGGGGGGGTCGCTCGCCTCTTAAAAACAGGCCCGCACCCGACCCGTCAACGCACTGACAAAGCGCAGCTTCAAAGTGAGCCCCCAACCACCACCCCCCCTCCCCATCCCTGTGAAAGAGTGAACAGGCCTACCGTGGTTTCCAGAAGCTTCTCGAAGTCCTCCAGGAAGCGCGTCATGGCGGGGTCCCCTTCGAAGTCGTTGAAGTGGTTGTTCACCCACAGCAGCACCACCCGCGTCACCTGCGCGGGACGGGACAGCGAGGACGCTTAAAAACGCAACCCAACCCTAAACCAAACCTACAAAACACGTGTAGTGGACGTAGTAGACCGCCATTTCTTTTTTTTACGGACCCTAAAATTCTGCAGCGGATAAAAAGTGCTTGTAAAAGCACCTGGGCCTCACAGTGACTGTGAATGCTATTATTAGTTATGTGGTTATGTGGTCGTACGCTGCTCATGTATCTGCCTAGCGTTAGGCTAACACGCTACAGCGGTTGATGCTTGCTGTGGGATGATTAAACTCATTTGCGGTGGCACTGGCTGTCCTGCAGCAGCTCGTGCTGTTCCTGTGAAACCCACTCAGCGCGTCAGGGGCGCGACGCCCTTCTGAGTCTCTTTGGATTAAGAGCGATCGTCAAATTAATGAATAATTAAAATAACAAAAACTCATTTGGAGGGAGCCTCTCTGTAGACCGGTTCTTACAAAGCTCTAAAGCGACCGCGCAGCGCGGCTTCGAAGCCCGGATCGACACGCCTGCTTCTGACGGCTCTGAGAAGCACAAAGTCTCTCTGAAGAAAAAGGAGGGTTAAAAAAAGAAAAGATAATCTGCTGTCATCACCTCTACACCGAGAGGCTCCGGAAACGCAGCAGCTCAAGAAAAACAAAAAAAAGCGCTTCTTTGTTTTCTGTTCTTATCTCCTCTTCGCTCATAACGAAAAAAAAGAAGTTCAAATGGAGAACGTGGTCTTAAACAGAAGAGGAGTGTTTCGAGAACAGGAGTTCAGACAGAGAACACGCTCTTAAACAGAGGATCAGGGCAGTGTGTTCAGGAGGTAAAAGGAGCTGTGTGCAGAGGGCAGTGACAGAGGACATAAAGAACTCCCCGAGGAAACTGCTGACAGCACGAGAATTATCTGCCATTTAATGGCTCGGGTCCCACTGGGGAAATGCCACACACACACACACACACACACGCACGCACGCGCACGCACACACACGCACACACACGCACACACACACAAGCTCACGCACACGCACACGCACGCACGCACACACACGCACACACGCACACACGCACACACAAGCTCACGCACATACGCACACGCACACGAACGCGCACGCGCACACACACACACGCACACAC
This sequence comes from Anguilla rostrata, assembly GCF_018555375.3. NCBI lineage: Eukaryota > Metazoa > Chordata > Actinopteri > Anguilliformes > Anguillidae > Anguilla > Anguilla rostrata. The sequence continues at coordinate 2,989,508 of NC_057941.1, forward strand.
ATGCGGTTGTGCTCTAACCTTGTCCCTGAGGCTGTCCACCTGGAACCACTCCAGCAGCTTCTTGCCCACCTCCATGGGGTTGTTGAGGAAGGTGCGGTACGTCATCAGGAAGTCCTCAATGTAGGTGGGGTCCACCACCGAGTGCTCCTCCACCAGGTGCATGATCAGCCGGTCTGGAGTTCCCTGTGTTTCAGGGGTAGAGACACAGAGATCAGACGCTCTGGAGTTCCCTGTGTTTCAGGGGTAGAGACACAGAGATCAGACGCTCTGGAGCTCCCTGTGTTTCAGGGGGAGAGACACAGAGATCAGATGCTCTGGAGTTCCCTGTGTTTCAGGGGTAGAGACACAGAGATCAGACGCTCTGGAGTTCCCTGTGTTTCAGGGGTAGAGACACAGAGATCAGACGCTCTGGAGTTCCTGTGTTCAGGGGTAGTGACACAGAGATCAGACGCTCTGGAGTTCCCTGTGTTTCAGGGGTAGAGACACAGAGATCAGACGCTCTGGAGTTCCCTGTGTTTCAGGGGTAGAGACACAGAGATCAGTCGGTCTGGAGTTCCCTGTGTTTCAGGGGTAGAGACACAGAGATCAGACGCTCTGGAGTTCCCTGTGTTTCAGGGGTAGAGACACAGAGATCAGACGCTCTGGAGCTCCCTGTGTTTCAGGGGGAGAGACACAGAGATCAGACGCTCTGGAGTTCCCTGTGTTTCAGGGGTAGAGACACAAAGATCAGACGCTCTGGAGCTCCCTGTGTTTCAGGGGTAGAGACACAGAGATCAGACGCTCTGGAGTTCCCTGTGTTTCAGGGGTAGAGACACAGAGATCAGACGCCTGTCCCAAACCATCACCAAACGGTCCTGCAACACGTATTATAAATGGATTTAGGGACTAACCCCGGGGCAAATGAGGACAAAAAAACAAAAAAAAAGTCAGGCAGGGGGAAGCTTCCAGTGTTTAAAATGTACATGCATTTTACATGTCCCAACCGAAAACCGCTTTCTGCCCCCGCACCAGCAGGGCGCATTGGCGGGCGCGACGGTCACATGACCAGGGCCCGGGCCTGGGAATGCAGCCTGTTCTCAGGGGATCAGAAACTGCGTGACAGTCATCCGGCGACAGGCTCAGAGGAACGCAAAACGCAGAACCGAAGACGGCGAGAGGAGCTTCGTTCATGACGCCACCGCGGACAAATATGGACACGTTCCTGCTTCCTGCGGCGAGCGTCGCTAACGGCAACCAGACGCATTCACCCAATTCAAGGAAGCAGAAATGCAAGGGTACTACTGTAATACTACAGAAAGAGAAAAACACACGGCTCGCACTAGCAGGGCATACCGACCCTGTCCCTGGAGATCTGCTGGGTTTTCAATTCAACCCTAATTTGGCACACCCGACTCTACTAATGAGCAGCTCAATGAGATCTCTGGCTGTTGAGTGAGGTGTGCTTTGTTAGGGTTGGAGTGAAAACCTACAGGACGGCAGATCTCCATGAACAGGGTTGGGCAGCCCTCAATGGGTAAAAAAAAAAAAGTAAATGTAAAAGAAGCTTGGATATGGAAAAGCAGCATCACTAGCGTTCCCCGGCCCTGACCCAGCCCTCCCCAGCCCGACCGGTGCCCCCCCCCCCCCCTCACCTTGATGACGATGTGGCCCTTCCTGGTGCCGGTGCGGTCCAGCTCGCGATGCTCCTTCACCATGACGATCTCGCCCGCCTCCTCCACCTTGTGCGTGTTCTTCTCCACGTGGTTGAGGATCCTCCAGTAGTCCTCCTGGGCGATGCAGACGAACTGGTCCAGGACGACATGGGGGCAGCCGGTGAACAGGTAGTACAGGAGCACGTTGCTGCGCACCACGGTCAGCCTCTCGAACAGCAGGACCGCCGAGTCATGGGGGCGGGACATGGGGTCCCCCGGTCCTCCTCATCCACCCGTCCCACGCAAAAGACCCCCTGTCTCCCCCTCTCATCCACCCGTCCCACGCAAAGTCCCTCTATCCCTCTCTCGATCCCTTCCTCTCTCTCAGTCTCTTTGTCTCTCTCTATCGCTTCTCTCTCTCTGCTCTGTCCGGCTCTCTGTCCCTCTCTCTTGCAGTCCCTCTCCCTCTCTCTGTCTCTGCTCAGTCTCCCTCTCTCTTGCAGTCCCTCTCCCTCTCTCTGTCTCTGCTCTGTCCCTCTCTCTTGCAGTCCCTCTCCCTCTCTCTGTCTCTGCTCAGTCTCCCTCTCTCTTGCAGTCCCTCTCCCTCTCTCTGTCTCAGGTTCTCTCCTCCTCTCCGGCCGTGTCCTCTCCTGTCTCCTCTACCCGCAGCTGTTTGACGCGGCGGCCGTGACCAGCGCTCTCTCTCTCTTTGCGACACGCCCTCTCAGCGAGCTCTGAACAGGAAGTCGCTCGGCGAGCAGGACAGGATCTCAGCGGCGGCTTTAAGGAACTGGGCAGGTCAGACGCACAACGCCGAGGCGCTGACTCTGACGGAACAGGCCGAGGAGGAGCACTCTCACCGCTCTCTCACACCGCACGCTAAAACAAGGCCCACTTCCTGTTCTGTCAGTAAACCACAGCCGGCACAACCACGTCTGCTTCTGCATCTCCACAAACCTTTACAACCCCGTTTCAGCCAAAAACTGAAAACGCAAACTGCAGAATACAGGGAGTACATGCAAATAAAACAGCATGCAGTAACTAGGTATGGTAAAGTAAACTAAACATTTACCTGTAATAACTGAATTACAGTACAAGCATGAACAGGTTTTCCTTTCAGTGGCTGCCCGAGAAGTAAAGCACTTTATAGAACACCAGCACAATTAATGAACTGCAACAGGGATATGGGATCAGCTAACACGGTCAGCATTCGTATTAATAGTGTATCTTAAATAACACTCGCACAAGATTAGCTTGACACTGCATGGTTGACACTGCATTAGGGACCTGTGTACATGTTTGTACAGATTGGATTAGGGTTCATAACCTGTGGACATGTTTGTGGGATTAGGCCTCATACCTGGCAGTCGTCCCCCTTGGTCCGCACCATGCCGCTCATGTACTGCTTGTCCAGGGAGGGGGTGATGCCGAAGCTGTTTCCCATGCACAGGGTCTCCAGCCTGTCCGCGTGGCTGACCTCCACCGAGCCATTCAGGATCACGTACCACAGATCCAGCTGCGGGCGCACAATTATGACATCATCAAACTGCGCAAAGCAAGCCCTACGGATTTATCCCCACCGAGCCATTCAGGATCTACATACCACAGTTCCAGCTGATGGCGCGCAATTATGACATCATCAACCCCTGGAAGACCACGTTATTTTGGTAGTAAAATCTACCGTACGGTACACACCTCAAACCACCTGCGCTCTCAATTCCCTGGTAACTCCCTCCCATACCTCACAACGTTAAAAATGAATTACAGACAAAAGGGATGTGGCACAATAAAGCATGAAAGGAATTATGGAAAGGTATTAATATTGGATATTTCATAAAAAGACTCATAAAAAGGCTATGACTTTCACTGGGTACCATCAAGGATCCCATAAAACTTAAGGCAATGTAGGCAAGGGGGAGAAAGAAAAACGCAAAACAAAAATCAATTCACCATTTCATTTCGAATAGGCTTTTAAAATGTTTTCTTTTTTTTCTTTTTTTAACACAGCCCTCATGAGGACGGCCTGGTTAAGCAGCCTTCAGGGAGAATATCTGTTGTGAAAATGAACGTGAGTAAGAAACGTAGCTGATGAGTTATTAAGAGCGTTTGACGCTAATGCGTTACCTCTCACTTCTGAGTTCATTCTCACTTCTGGCTCTAACCGTTATGAGGTGTACACAGGAGGGGGAGGAACCCGTGAACCGTGAGATTTTTTTTTTTTTTTTTTTTGCATTTAAAAAAAAAAGATTTTTTTGCATCTCAAAGACGACACAGACACGCGTTTCCTGAGCGTCCGGATAACGGCTATCGCTGAACAACAGGCGGCGTCAGAACGTTGGAAAGGATATTTAAAAACACCTGCGCTGATGATAAAGAATTCGTCAGGTGTGTACATTTCCGAGCCTTTGCAATTTCCCAGACGCCCACCGGTGATGTTTACCGAACGTGCTGGAATCCCGGATCATAGCGGCGACTGAACAGACGGGATCAAATCAACCGATTGGCCGCTTTATTCTCCAGTCTCCCGGGAAAACAAACGCACTCTCGGGACGATCAGATCAGAGCGGATCAGAGGGAACACGTCGGGTTTCACTTCCCCGTACGAAAACGGCAGCCTCTCCTTGGCAACCCCCTTCAAAAATCACTGCTTCCGTTTACTGTGAACTCTTCACAGAGACGACCACAACGGGGGCGGGACAGGGCGGCGGATAAACCGGTAAAAATTTCATCCGATGCAATTTCGAAACATGAATGTGTGAAAACGAAAGTATTTAACCATCCACTTTGAAAAGGCTTATTTATGACCAAAATATTTGATTGAACTGGTTAAGAAAAGACGATCTCTTAATATGATTAATATTAATATTGTCCTAACAAGAACACTGAACAACAAAAAAATCTAATGCAAATAACAGATTTAACTCACGACACTCAATTGGCTAAATATTTCAGGCCATTACAGTATGGGTACAGTGTACTGTTCATTATTCATAAACATCAGGTCTCTGGAATGGGAATCACTGATTAATCCTTGCTTGACGGTATCAAAAAACCCATCACATTTAAATCAAGGTTGGGTAGTCCTAGTTGGCACCACGGGGGCAAAGTTTGGGCGTACCATTATAACACAACCACACTCACATTAAAAAATGGGCACTTTGCCAGGCCGTCAATTTCCATTAGAAATTAACATTAACATTCAGACGAGGGCGTTGGGTAATCTGTGAGGTCGCGTATGGGGGAGGCGGTTATGTGGGAGTCTGGGGCACGCTGCTATAAATGACACCAGACACGTTATTAGTCACTGGGGTTGGACAGGGATACAATTTGATTTGGTTTAATACATGCTTTTAGAGGGAACCTCACCGCAGTTTAGACAGGCAAATACAGCACTGCACCAAGCCTCAGTGATGGGGAACACCTCCCAACCCCACATTAAAAATCGCTGAATTAAAATGAGACGCTCTCTTTGTGAAGTCTGTTCAAATGAATAATTCTGTCAAAGGCATTTCTTGCACTGTGACAAATGATTTCAGAGATAGGGGGCTATTCTCTGGTAAACTGTTAAAAACAAAAGAGAAAATGGCAGCTTTTATTCGGGGAGGAACAAAAAAAAAAAAAACACCCCCACAACATCACTAGTTACACACTACAACACAAAACACCAGACGGCACTAACCGAATACCAAACATTCTCTGCAACAATAAGCCAACTGACAGCGTCCAAAAGAAGGCGGAGCCAGCGACTGGCCGGCAGTCTGTACTGGGATTCGCTGAGAGGAAAAGAGAATAATGTAATATACGCTGACCTTTCACAGCTCCCACCACCTCACACCCCGCCCCCCCCACCCCTCCTCCTCCTCACGCTGATGAAGACGCGCTTGTGAGGGCAGCGTCTGCCTCTCTGACCTTCTCTCCAGCCCACCCGACAAACAGAAACGTCTGGAGCTTTCTTCTCATTTCCCAAGAGTTCCAACAACCCTTCTGGGCCAACGCCTCTTCTGGTGACCAAACAGAGACGCGCGTGCGTACGTACGGAGAGAGCAGGTGACCAGGCAGAGAGGCGCGTGTGTACGTACGGAGAGAGCAGGTGACCAGGCAGAGAGGCGCGTGTGTACGTACGGAGAGAGCAGGTGACCAGGCAGAGACGCGCGTGCGTGCGTACGGAGAGAGCAGGTGACCAAACAGAGAGGCGCGTGCGTGCGGACGGAGAGAGCAGGTGACCAGGCAGAGACGCGCGTGCGTGCGTGCGTACGGAGAGAGCAGGTGACCAGGCAGAGACGCGCGTGCGGACGGAGAGAGCAGGTGACCAGGCAGAGACGCGCGTGCGGACGTACGGAGAGAGCAGGTGACCAGGCAGAGACGCGCGTGCGTGCGTACGTACGGAGAGAGCAGGTGACCAGGCAGAGACGCGCGTGCGGGCGGGCGTACGGAGAGAGCAGGTGACCAAACAGAGACGCGCGTGCGTGCGTACGGAGAGAGCAGGTGACCAGGCAGAGACGCGCGTGCGTGCGGACGGAGAGAGCAGGTGACCAGGCAGAGAGGCGCGTGCGTACGTGCGTACGGAGAGAGCAGGTGACCAGGCAGAGACGCGTGTGCGTGCGTACGTACGGAGAGAGCAGGTGACCAGACAGAGACGCGTGTGCGTGCGTACGGAGAGAGCAGGTGACCAGGCAGAGACGCGCGTGCGTGCGGACGTACGGAGAGAGCAGGTGACCAGGCAGAGACGCGCGTGCGGACGTACGGAGAGAGCAGGTGACCAGGCAGAGACGCGCGTGCGTGCGTACGGAGAGAGCAGGTGACCAGGCAGAGAGGCGCGTGCGTGCGTACGTACGGAGAAAGCAGGTGACCAGGCAGAGAGGCGCGTGCGTGCGTACGTACGGAGAGAGCAGGTGACCAGGCAGAGACGCGCGTGCGTACGTACGGAGAAAGCAGGTGACCAGGCAGAGACGCGCGGGTGCGTGCGTACGGACGGAGAGAGCAGGTGACCAGGCAGAGACGCGCGGGTGCGTGCGTACGGACGGAGAGAGCAGGTGACCAGGCAGAGACGCGCGTGCGTGCGGACGTACGGAGAAAGCAGGTGACCAGGCAGAGAGGCGCGTGCGTACGGACGGAGAGAGCAGGTGACCAGGCAGAGACGCGCGGGTGCGTGCGTACGGACGGAGAGAGCAGGTGACCAGGCAGAGACGCGCGCGCGTGCGTACGTACGGAGAGAGCAGGGGACCAGGCAGAGACGCGCGTGCGGACGTACGGAGAGAGCAGGTGACCAGGCAGAGAGGCGCGTGCGTACGGACGGAGAGAGCAGGTGACCAGGCAGAGACGCGCGGGTGCGTGCGTACGGACGGAGAGAGCAGGTGACCAGGCAGAGACGCGCGTGCGTACGGACGGAGAGAGCAGGTGACCAGGCAGAGACGCGCGTGCGGACGTACGGAGGAGAGAGTGACCAGGCAGAGACGCGCGTGCGTACGGACGGAGAGAGCAGGTGACCAGGCAGAGACGCGCGGGTGCGTGCGTACGGACGGAGAGAGCAGGTGACCAAACAGAGACGCGCGTGCGTACGGAGAGAGCAGGTGACCAGGCAGAGACGCGCGGGTGCGTGCGTACGGACGGAGAGAGCAGGTGACCAGGCAGAGACGCGCGTGCGGACGTACGGAGAGAGCAGGTGACCAGGCAGAGAGGCGCGTGCGTGCGGACGTACGGAGAAAGCAGGTGACCAGGCAGAGACGCCGTGCGGCGGACGGAGAAGCAGGTGACCAGGCAGAGACGCGCGTGCGTGCGGACGTACGGAGAGAGCAGGTGACCAGGCAGAGACGCGCGTGCGTGCGGACGTACGGAGAAAGCAGGTGACCAGGCAGAGACGCGCGTGCGGGCGGACGGAGAGAGCAGGTGACCAGGCAGAGACGCGCGTGCGTGCGGACGTACGGAGAGAGCAGGTGACCAGGCAGAGACGCGTGTGCCCAGCAGGGCTGTAGGAAGAGCTGCTTCAGTCACATGGACAGAAACCGTTTATACCTGTGTTAAAGAACTCGTTCTAGGGGTCATCTGTTTTGCTGTCAGGGGAAAAGATTTCCTGCCGTTTCTCGGCCGTGCAAGTTAATTAATCAGCCCGGTAACCGCCCAAACTGTCTGAATAATTAACCGTGCGTTTCCACGGTAACCTCCTGGCCTCGGGTTCGAGGAAAGCCAATCGGCTGCAGTTTAAATTAACGCACTCTCGCGGGGCTACGAAGGCAAACGGCTGAAACCAGGCGATCTCAGGCGTGCGTAACACTCTAACACAGCGCCTCCCCCTGGCCAGCCTCGGCAGTACGCTAACTGCAGTACGCTAACGGGTGGCTCCTACAGCGTATCGACCCTGCAGACAAGCCCACGTCCGTCCCATAGCACCAGGCACTACGGCAGACTGGCAGCCAGCCCAAACAACCCACGTCGATATCCCCTCTCAGCCCCAGCTCACTGCTACGCTTCGTTCACACACCATCGACAGTTTGAGCCAGAACATTGATTTTTTTGTAAATGCCGAGCGGTAAGCTGGTTCTGCCTGTAATCCGCATCACTCCTTCAGAGCGCTTCCATCGCTGTTTCTCCAGAACGGGAGAGAAACACGACTGACACGCCCTCCTCGCTCACTTTCTTATTTATTTATTTTGAATAGGATGGCGTGTATAGTACAGTGGGTAAGGAGCTGGTCTTGTAACCGAAAGGTTGCAGGTTCGATGCCCGGGTGGGACTCTGCCTTCGTACCCTTGCGCAAGGTGCTTAACCTGAATTGCTTCAGTGTATATCCAGCTGTATAAATGGATACAATGTAAAATGCTATGTAAAAGTTGTGTAAGTCGCTCTGGATAAGAGCGTCTGCTAAATGCCTGTAATGTAACGTAATGAACGAACATGACCCACGCTGCACTGGGGCACTGAAACGCGGCTGAAAGGCGTTACCCATGCTGCACTGGGGTATTTAAACTCAGCTGAAAGGCGTTACCCACGCTGCACTGGGGTATTTAAACTCGGCTGAAAGGCGTTACCCACGCTGCACTGGGGGGCTGAAAGGCAGTGAGAAGGCTCTCGTGCGTACCTCCTGTCCGTCCTGCAGGACGACGGTCTCGGCCTGCTCCACCACCTCGAAGACCATGACGGTGCAGAGCTCCCTCCTGACGGACATAGTCATGTTGGCGAACGCGGGGAGCTGGTGCATGAACTCCAGCAGCTGCTCTGTGGGCCAATGAGAGGGAAGAGGGGAGGCGGGAGGGGTCACCATGGCAACTCGGCAAGCGAATGTTCTATGAACACCCGACGAACCCCAGACACCATCGCTGGACTTATTACTGGTCATTAGTGCACAAATTAGGAACAGGGCTCATTGTATAGCTATGCTAGCCAGATAATTACTGGACAGCCTGTCTTCAAGGTGATATTGTGACTGGTACACATAGACAGTTGGTACAGGTGAAAGGTCAAACACAAAGTCACGTGACTTACAACAAACGTGCATAAATGTCAGCAATTTGCGAGACTACTGACAGAATGAGAGCTTAGCGGCATACAGTTTGACACGTCTCTAAAAACACGTACTAAATCTGTTCAACGCGTCTGTGGCAGATGACAGACGTCTTTTTCAAACACCGTCTGTTAAACCTGGGAGGAAGAGGCGAGCTCACCGATGTCATCGTCGTTCCTGTCCGTGGGCTCCTTCTCCAGACACTCGCGCACCATGTCCCGGCCCAGCAGGGGGTCAGACGCCCGCTCGATGTCTTCGTCCTCCTCCTCCTCTTCCTCAGAGTCCACCGGTGCCTCGGGGAGCCCCGACAGGTCCACGTCCCCCATCTCGCTCTCCGTGGCCTGGAGGGGGCGCCGTCGCACAGGTTAAACCACAAAGGGCCCCCCCCCCCCCCGCCCGCATGCTAAAAACTCCCACAAACCCCCAGGTTTCACTACAGAATAAAACAGCCGCCATTTTTGCAAACCCCCTCCTGTGAAACGATGGTTGTTTCAGTTGACAGTGTTTCACAAACGCACCGACACACTTCTGTCTGTCCGACCTCATACCCTGCAGCTTGCGCAACCGTATACAGGAAGTGGGCCATCTGGGGTTTGACCCAACAACGCGCGGGTTAGGAGGTGAGGGCCTCAACCACTTGTACAATATTGCTGAGCATCTGGCCAGGCCTACAGGAGATGCCTGAGGCCTGGCTGTAGGAGATCCATCTCCACAGACACTGGAGCTTCTGTTCCTCAGGCCATGGAACCGGTGTGAGGCGGTTTGGCTAGGTTCAGCAAGAGAAGCCATGGGAAATAATAATAATAATAATAATAATAATAATAATAATTTTTAAAAATGTCCAAAAGGGATAGTGGATCCTAAAACAAGCAGCACCAGCTTGTCTTCAGTACCACGAGTAGCACAACAAGCCTTTAGATGTGCACAGATAAAGGATCTCAAAAGGCTTGTACTGCTAAAACCAATTTAGCAACTACATTACTCAGTCTATGTAAAGTAACATCAGTCTGAGGAAGTAAAAGGAGAACGTATGACTCTAAACTTTCCCCATATGCAAAAGAGCCAATTAAATCGCTGAACTTGCACGGCCTCTTCACATCTGATCTTCATCTGTATGACAGTCATTTGATCTGCTTTCCGGTTCATGTTTCTCAGCCTCTGAACTGCAGTGGATAAGGGACTGTACGTGGGGCCCCGCAGTTAGACACAACATCATGCAGATCAAAAAGCACCGACTTCCAGTGAGAGAAGCTTCTAAGGCTGCTTGGGATCAGCGTTCCACCCTAGCAGAGTATTATTATTATTATTATTTTTTTAAACCCAGGCGAACCAACACCACTGTTCTGGGCTTGCCGGGTCTGTGTGAAGATGGTGCCTTTTTCAAAGCAAAATCACGAGACGCACGTTATCATGGCAGAAAGGAGGGAGACTTCAGCCGAAAGACCACCCCCCCCCCCCCCCGATCCAAAACTGTCACAAAGACGCTTTAAAAGAACAGCAGAACACAGCAAAAAAAACCCAGGCCTCAGTCCCCAAAACAGCAAGCACATGAGGCCAAAAAAACTCCCAGTGGGGGGAAACCCTCAAACGGTGGCGAGACAAAAAAACTCCCCGATCAGAAGAGGGTCTTGGGAGGACCCCGGCCACAGAGCGTCAGGCCGTCCCTCCCAGGCGTCAGGCGTCCCTCCAAGGCAGCGTCCTCCCAGCTCAGCTTCCAGGCCGGCCCGTGTTCACGCACTGCAGCTCTACTCCGTTAATATCATTACGCGCGGCAGTGTGACGGACAGGCCTCCGGATTTCGGGCCGGCGGTACAGGCGAGCGCTTTAGGAGGAGTGCAGAGGCGTTCTGCGGAGAGCGTTTGAGAAGCAGAGCCCTGTCAGCGTCTGACACCTCCCTCACGCGCCCCCCCCACCACCCACCCACCCAGCGAGCGAGCGCTCAGCTTCTGAGCGCGTGCGAGGAATACCTAATCTCCGACTCCGGGGGTAGGGCCACACGGCTCCCAACACATATTACCGCCTTCTAATGATGAAGCCTCTTCAGAGGCTAACAAAAAAAGTATTATTTTTATGTATCATTTAAATGTAGCTTTGTGAACAGGTGGTGCTGATTTAAACCGTTCGGTAAGTTCAGATCTTTTTCTTGAATTCTGTATCTGTTCGGTGGTAATATTTAATTGGATAAAGTCAGGATTTTGGAAAAATACAGTTCAAGCAGCAGCGATGGAGGAGACGGAAACCTGGAAACTGTTTGCTAACATTTCGGGGCGGAATATGAACGATCCGGAAAAGGTCAGCGAGAGAAAGGCAATTCCCTGAGAGGACGCGCTTAAATGTCTTCCAAGGGCGCGGTCAAACCCGTCACACGCTCAGCTACGAGACCTCTGAGCTACAGAATCACACCTCTCTACCGCCATATCTGTCACTAATTCATCAACGAAACCTCTGAGCTACAGAATCACACCTCTCTACTGTCTTATCTGTCACAAACTCATCAACGAAACCTTCAGTGAGTTACAGAGCCAGGTCTCTACACTGTCATAACCATCACAAACTCATCTGCAAACCCTTCTCTGAGCTAGAAAACCACATCTCTGTACTGTCATATCAATAACACGCTCTTCTATGAAACCTTCTCTGAGCTACAGAGCCCCTTCTCTACACTGTCATTTCTGTCAAGCGTTCATCTACGAAACCTTCAGTGAGCTACAGAGCCAGGTCACAGGCAGCAGTCACATTATTTCCCATCAATGACACGCGACTCCTGCTCGTCTTCTTCCTTTGGATTCAAGGTATTCAGGCTTCAGGTGTGTGAAAACGACGGTAAAAAAACCTCCTCATCTCACACACATTTATGAGAGCTTAAATCCACTGAACCGCTGCAGAGTCAGACGAGCTCGGGGGACTAAGGGCGCGGCACAAAACACCGCAGATATCAGTTTGAGTCCCGTCCTGTTCCACTAAGCCCATTCCCTGCACCAGGGCAGTTTGACACACAAAGGAAACAACAAATAAAACATGCAAGCCGGCTGCCAAGTAAAATGGCGCATTATCCCACCCAGGTCTGCAGAAAGCATGCACTCAGGTGAATAATTAATCCTAATGCTGGATAAATAATTCAAAGCAACGCAAAAATTGTTCTTTTTTCAGGACTAAAACTTCCCCACGCTCTGTGATAAAAAGTAATCATATGTAAAAGTGTTGCAAGTGTAACGGACCGTACGGAATGTCTTTTGATTGGCTACAGTGGTCAGAAATCGGGTGACGGCACTCTTACCTGGTAGATGTCCGATAGGCTGCTGCTCCCCGAGTCGCTGGCGATGCTGCATCCTGATTGGCTGGGCGGGACCTGCATCACCTGCTGGTGGGCATGGTCTGTGAGATGCATTTTGCTGAGGTCTCCAGGAAGCTATGTAGATTGGAGAAAGAAAGAAAAAAATAAAATAAAACATCCAGCATATTACTGCAGCTGATTAACTACATATTTGACGTCACAGACTCCGGCGCTCGTGCCAGATCGTAGATTAACGTGGTCGGATTTGCATTTTTACCCATGATGCATCACGTCCGCCGCCTTCAATAAAATAATAACAGTAAAACGCTCTCGGCTCCATAAATACGATGAAGCACGCTGACCCTCGCTGGAAAGGTAATATTTCTCCCCGGTTTGAAAGACGGCCTGTTTTTTTTTTTTTACGGCTGACGGCTGACCTTTGAGCGCGAGCGGCTCGCGCTGTCGGCACGGCGACGGTAAATCTGAACCGCGCGACTCCTCTCCGCCCCGATCTTTATCACCCGAAACGGCTCGGCTGTCCGTCACGGCCCGAAGACCGCCGATGTGGCGCTGTGACGCGCCCCGATTCGCGGTGACTTAGTGGTGACATAGAGGTGACATAGAGGTGACATAGCGGTGACATAGTAGTGACATAGTAGTGACTTAGCGGTGACACAGCGGTGACGTAGCGCAGCTCACGCACACAGAGCTACTGAAACAGCGCCTGCATAAAAAAACACTCCGCTGGCCAACAAAAAACTCCCGATGATCATTTATTTTCCCAAAACTAACGCCGAGCCGGACATCTCAACTGCCACCAAAATCACACAGAAAGGCAAAGAAGCCTGCGTGCAGGCAACGTATGCTGAGAAGCTGCTCCAGTCACTACTAGTCAGATCAGCCCACAGCAACAGCAGCACACAAACTGGGTCAGCAGAGCCCACACCCAGAATTAAATATTGATCACACGCCATGATTTGGGCACCCGTGTGACTGGGGCTTAGGACTCAAACGGCCCGTACGCTGTGGAACAAAAGCCCAAAAACCTGAAATCTGTCTTCAGACATTCCTTACGAGACAGAACAACGATGTCTGCACAAAACACAGAAACACACAGGAAGGGGAAACACTGAAAAAAACTAAACAAACTAAATAAACACGACAAAACGGCAGGGAGCTCTGTACGACAGCGAGGCCAATCGGGACTACTGAACACAGACGAGTGCCCAAGCAGAGTGGGGTACACAGAGCAGAGTGGGGTACACACAGATGAGTGGGGTACACACAGGAGTGCCCAAGCAGAGTGGGGTACACAGACGAGTGCCCAAGCAGAGTGGGGTACACAGAGCAGAGTGGGGTACACACAGAGGAGTGGGGTACACACAGGAGTGCCCAAGCAGAGTGGGGTACACAGAGCAGAGTGGGGTACACACAGGAGAGCCCAAGCAGAGTGGGGTACACAGAGCAGAGTGGGGTACACACAGGGGTGCCCAAGCAGAGTGGGGTACACAGACGAGTGCCCAAGCAGAGTGGGGTACACAGAGCAGAGTGGGGTACACACAGAGGAGTGGGGTACACACAGGAGTGCCCAAGCAGAGTGGGGTACACAGACGAGTGCCCAAGCAGAGTGGGGTACACAGAGCAGAGTGGGGTACACAGAGCAGAGTGGGGTACACACAGGAGTGCCCAAGCAGAGTGGGGTACACAGAGGGGTCCCCAAGCAGAGAGGGTTGGACAGAGGGGTACACAAGCAGAGTGGGGTACACACAGGACAGACGAGCACATGGTGAGCACATGGAGAGCGATGTGTGAATCGGTGATGGAGGAGTTCAGGCGGCCGTGGAGCAGGACTCCAGGACTCCTTACCAGGGTGGAGCGTGAGAGGAGGCGCGTGCTCTCCTGTTCCTCCATGCTGGCGTCTGGCAGGGCGTGTGCACACCCACCAGCCCAGCCGGAGGCACGGAGGGGCCCATGCAATATTAAACAAGAGAGGGCCTGCCCCCTCCCGTCGTGGGGCTACGGGGTCGACACGCACCGTCTGGCCTTCCAAAACCGCCCCCCTACAGCACATAAACACCCCCCCCCCCGGCAGCATCATCCAACCCAGTCTACGGGCTCGATCTGCTCAGACTACCCTTCTGAAACTGCCCCCAAAAAGATAGGGGGCTGCCTCCTGTCGCTTAGGGATACAGGTTCGACGCGCACTGTCTGGCCTTCCAAAACTGCCAGCGAGCGCACATAAACACCTCCCCCCCCCCCCCAACACACCCGCTGTAAACAGAGGGATAAACAAAAATCAAACTCGGGTCAGTGGTGTTGGAATCGAGGGCTGACAGACAGACCAAACGGCCGGGACACCAGACAACCCCCCCCCGCCCCCTCTGCTCCCCCCGCCCATAACGGTCCCACATTACTGGGCGAGGCAGCTTGCTGTGGGGAAGGTTGGGGCTGTGGGTGTCTAGGTATGAATAATGGAGTATGATTCCACTCCCCCTCGCCATTCCTTATCTGTTCGCTCAGACAAAAACACAAAGAAACCCCTGGAGGATTTTAATCTCGGGATTACCGACTCCCATTAAATAAAATCCATTTTTCAGCACGCTGCATGCTAAACGTTCTCCCATCAACTCCCACCTACCACGCAAACGCATACATCGGGCCCAGACTCGGTTAATATCGACATCAACGCGCGCCAAAACGCCGTCATATCCAGGGTCCGAAAGTTTGCTGCAAAACGGGAGTGGTTCAAACACGCGTCTCTAATACCACTATCAGCGCTGGTTTTTACTTTTATTGGGAGCGGGGTTAACTGGTATTGATCTCTCTATGATGGCTCAGTCTTCAGACGCTGACAAATCGGCCTCGCGTACTGGCGCCACAAATCCATACGGTCCCGGGAGAGGCGATTAATCAGAGCGTCGCGCGAGCCGTCCACACAGCCACGCTCCCCGTACGGTCACAAACAGCGGCCTTAGAACACGCGGACAACACAACGGCAACATCGCCGCCGTGAATCTCAATGACGATATTAAACAGCAGAGAGAGCGTTTAACAGCAGAGAAGTCTGAACAGCAGAGAGAGACGTCGATTTAAAACAGCGGAGAGAGGACTGTCTGATATTAAACAGCGAGAGAGACTGTATGATATTAAACAGCAGAGAGAGACTGTCTGATATTAAACAGCAGAGAGAGACTGTCTGATATTAAACAGCAGAGAGAGACTGTCTGATATTAAACAGAGGAGAGAGACTGTCTGATATTAAACAGCAGAGAGAGACTGTCTGATATTAAACAGCAGAGAGAGACTGTCTGATATTAAACAGCAGAGAGAGACTGTCTGATATAAACAGAGAGAGACTGTCTGATATTAAACAGCAGAGAGAGACTGTCTGATATTAAACGGAGAGAGACTGTCTAACAGCGAGAGAGACTGTCTGTATTAACAGCAGGAGAGAGACTGTCTGATATTAAACAGCAGAGAGAGACTTTCTCTAAACAGCAGAGAGAGACTGTCTGATATTAAACAGCGGAGAGAGACTGTCTGATATTAAACAGCAGAGAGAGACTGTCTGATATTAAACAGCGGAGAGAGACGGTCTGATATTAAACAGCAGAGAGAGACTGTCTAACAGCAGAGAGAGACTGTCTGATATTAAACAGCAGAGAGAGACTGTCTAAGAGCGGAGAGAGACTGTCTGATATTAAACAGCAGAGAGAGACTGTCTAACAGCAGAGAGAGACTGTCTGATATTAAACAGCGGAGAGAGACTGTCTGACAGCAGAGAGAGACGGTCTGACAGCGGAGAGAGACTGTCTGATATTAAACAGCAGAGAGAGACTGTCTGATATTAAACAGCAGAGAGAGACTGTCTGATATTAAACAGTGGAGAGAGACTGTCTGACAGCAGAGAGAGACGGTCTGATAGTAAACAGCGGAGAGAGACTGATAAAGGCGCTAGGCTACATAACGCAACGTCGCGCACTCGGGTAAGCAGGAGTTCGGCTCTCTGATCGCGCGGCGCAGAGCATATCAAAGGCTAAGAGGGGGAAGAGGGCTGTTAATGAAGGCGTTAAGCGTCGGCGCTAATTGCCTCGGTCTTGCGGCACTAATTCACACCGCCAGGCTAATGGCGCTCGACTCCCCCTCCTCCCCGCGACGAGGGGGTCTCCCCTCTGACTCATGAATAAATTATAGCTGTGAGCGATTAAATATGAATGCGCGCTCCCTCACGCCGTATGAATCTGTCACGTCAACCGCCAGGCAGGAACGCACCGGAGAGCCGAGGCCAATTTCATATCCAAACCCGCGACGCTACAGCCCTTAAAGACAGCTGCATCAAAATAAGACCAAAACAAAAACCAAAAATAAATAAATAATCATAATAACTGTCTCTGACAGAATGCATTGCAGTTTTAGGCTGTTTATGAATGAACTACAGGAGTAGAATATTGCTCTGCTTTCCAGAACAGTATAACCTAAGCAGGGTATTTTTGTCTGAACGGCAGCACGGTTCCTGATTCTACGGTAGCCTAACTGTCCAAAAGGCACCGCTTCAATAACACAGCAGGGGCCACATCAATAAAACACGGGGGGGAGTCTTCTGCCCGACTGACCGACATCTCTGGCAACCGGGGAAAAGGTTAGCGTGCCAATCACAGCGTCCCCCATCGCTTCCACAGCTAAGAAAGGGCGGGAAACCGCTAAGGGCCGGGCGGGAAACCGCCCTTCAGAACAAACTCAGGTTCCAGTTTAAAAGATCAAAGCCACGCTCTTGTAGGAGGCCATTTTGAAGAATACTTTCTTAATTTTTAGACTATCTTGTTAAAAGTATTATGTGTACAAATGTCTTTTTTTTTTTTCAAACTTAAAAAAAAAACAAAAAAAAAAAAGAATACTTGGGGAAATTAAAGTATTATTCAAAATGTCCTCTGCAGAGAGGATGGATCTTGCTCAGTGCTCGTCAGCGTGCAGGACTCCGTGTAGCCTGCAGGGGGCAGATAGACCGCTTATCTGCATTATTCACTCAGCCAGATGTTCCCAACCTCAGCGTCCGCCTGCTTTCACCCACAAACACATTTGTGAGACGAGCCAATCATCGAGAGGGGTTATTAACATAAAAACACACAGTGCTCCGCTGCCTGGACTTTCTGCGTGGGGCTATGACAGGAGACGGTATTAATGAGGAAATTATACACTTTCACCACCACACTGCCCTGGCTAACCATTATTAACACACACTGGAGGAAATGTATCACCATGCCACACTGCCACACTGCCCTGGCAAACCATTATTAACACACACTGGAGGAAATGTATCACCATGCCACACTGCCTGGCACACCATTTTTAGCACACTGGAGGAAATGTATCACCATGCCACGCTGCCCTGGCAAACCACACTGCCACACTGCCCTGGCAAACCATTTTTAACACACTGGAGGAAATGTATCACCATGCCACACTGCCCTGGCAAACCATTATTAACACACTGGAGGAAATGTATCACCATGCCACACTGCCCTGGCAAACCACACTGCCACACTGCCCTGGCAAACCACACTGCCACACTGCCCTGGCAAACCACACTGCCACACTGCCCTGGCAAACCATTATTAACACACTGGAGGAAATGTATCACCATGCCACGCTGTCCTGGCAAACCACACTGCCACACTGCCCTGGCAAACCACACTGCCACACTGCCCTGGCAAACCATCATTAACACACTGGAGGAAATGTATCACCATGCCACACTGCCCTGGCAAACCATTTTTAGCACACTGGAGAAAGTTCACCAAAATGCCACGCTGTCCTGGCAAACCATTTTTAGCACACTGGAGGAAATGTATCACGATGCCAGTGTTCATGTGCTGGCAGTAGTGTGCTCCTCTGGGGCTTCAGTGACAATGTGATGGACAGGGAGAGAGGGAGGGGGGGAGAGAGAGAGGGAGAGAGGAGGGACAAAGAGAGAGGGAGAAAGAGAGGGAGAAGAAGAGAGAGGAGGGACAGAGAGATGGAGAAAGGGAGACAGAGAAAGGGAAAAGAAAGGGAGAGAAACAAAGAGATGAACTGACAGAGATTAAGAGAGAGATAGACAAATAGAGCGAGAAAGCTGTTGTTTGTTTTATTAATGTTGTTCTTAAGTTCATGCATTTGCAAGTATATGTTAGGTGTTTTTTTATTATAACTGATGACATTACACTACTGTATGTACACTGTAATGTGTTTTGTAAAGCTTTGACAACACATATACTGAAGTATGTCATGCCAATAAAGCACTGAGAATTGAATTGAAATTGAGAGACAGAAAGAAAGACAGACAGAGCAAGTGAGTGAGAGAGAGAAAGAGGGGGTAGAGAGAGCGAGAGTTAGAAAGAGAGAGAGCAAGCGAGAGCGAGAGAGATGGAGAAAGAGAGCGAGCGAGCGAGCGCTGCAGTGCATTGATCTGCACTTCCTGTTCAGATATAATACGGCCCTGTCAGTCGAGCACAAATCCACTCTGCTGCTCTTCGCGCGCGGTTTCCGGCTCGTGGCAGGACGTGGATGCCAGACGCTCAGACGCAGAAAGCTGAGCGAAAGCGCGATTAGCCATGCACAGCCACATCACACCAGCTCAGCTCAGCTCCAACTTCCTGTACAGCTCTGCAGACAGGCCAGCCACCCCAACAGCAGCAAGCGGCAGTGCAGTGTAACGGGTAAGGAGCTGGTCCTGTAGCCTAAAGGTCTCAAGTTCAATTCCTGAGTAAGACACTGTCATTGTACCCTTGAGCAAGATACCTCACTTGCATTGCTTCAGTATATATGCAGCTGTGTGAATGGATGCAATGCTGTGTAAAACGTTGTGTAAGTCGCTCTGGATAAGAATGCCTGGAATGTAATGTAATGTAAAATCAGAGCTACCCCGACACAGTCGGCGAACGCCAGGGGCGTTTCAAACGGAAGACGCCGCAGAGCAGTGTGAGGGCGTCATCACCAGGTGCTCCACCTGAAGGGCACCTGGGAGAGCAGAGAGAGGGCTGCTTCACCCTCACACGCCACACACCGTATCTAAGGGCTGCTTCACCCTCACACGCCACACACCGTATCTAAGGGCTGCGATTTCTTATCTAGGACTGCAACAGGCTCCTGACATTTACCCAGAGCCCAACACCTCCCGGACCAGCTGCCTCACAACGCTGTCTCTTACACACACAGGCACACACACACACACACACACACACAGGCACGCCTTTCACACGCACACGCCCACACACAGGCAAACGCACATGCACACGCACATGCACACGCACACACACACAGGCACACACACAGGCACACGCACAGGCACGCACAGGCACACGCACACACACACGCACATGCACACGCACACACAGACACACGCACAGGCGCACACGCACACGCACACAGACAGGCACACGCACATGCACACGCACATGCACATGCACACACACACACACACACACGCACAGGCACACGCACAGGCACACGCACAGGCACACGCACAGGCACACGCACACACAGACACAGACACAGACACCCACACACACATTAACTCAAGCTAATACACACACACACACACCTCCATCCCCCAATAAAAGCTTTCTGGGATGATGTCCCACACCACAAGCTTCACGGTCGGTTTATTTTCTCTACTTTATTTTCTCTACTCGTGGACCTTTAAGTTAGAGGATGATGTCATAATCAGAGACTTCCTGAGGTGGGAGGGCCTGTGGTGATTGGCTGTTACAGCAAGAAGGAGAGACAGCGTGGGGCATAAAGACATGAAAACAAGCTTTGAACAGCGCGTCCGATGCAAGCCACACCAGGACCAAGAGCGTGCACGTTTTCAGCAGGAAGGACACTCACATTTCCTTTTCTGTGAACAACATAAATGCTCTCTGAGCAACAGATCAACAGAGAAACGCGCAGGCTGAGACAAGAGTCTGTCAAAAAAAAAACCTGAAGAACACTTGCGGTCAGATTTACTGCAAAATGCAGCTACTCTGCTACACAGAAATGTCTTAACGCAAGCTCACTTCACACCACTGCCCCAAAAAAAAAGCACACCATCACTTTGAAAGAACTGCATTACACAGCATCAAATCATCGATAGTTAATTTGCCATTAGCTGGATTGTGTCATATCACTGAAGGCCCCTGTTTAGCACACTTCAGCTAATCACAGTCAGGTGGCAACTGGTCTGGGGCCAGGGTCTGCGGTTTTTTTGACCTTAAATACAACAACCACTTACACAAAATAAACCAGGTGAGATAGTTAACTATGTAATCAACTGCTTTAATTGATCAATTAATGCCGAGTAAAACAAAGCCAGCAGACCTCGGCTCTCAGACCTGGTGACCCTGTCTAAGTGCTTAGCTTCGCAGTGCCCTCAGATGACCACCATACAACGGCAATCAATACTACAGTATTTTTGTCTTTTCTTGGAAATGTTCTATTCGCCGAGGTAAAACGCCCTGAAAGTTACCTGGGACGAGAGCGTCGACACACACGGAGAGCGCTGAAGCTAATTCCGCGGCGCTCTTAACCAGCAGCAGCACCGCATTAAGGCAATCGATGCTAGCGTGGCGCTTTGAAGCTCCCGTGTTCTGTCCCAGCCGTTACATTATTAATGCCCCGCTCACTGTCATTTCAATAATAGCATGTCTATAACCAGTCAGAGGGGACGAGACAGACGGGAGAGGCCGACAGACACAGCCGCTCGAGCACTGCCGTCTCTGTTAAGGGCCTAAGCCAGCGGTCCTATTTACTGCACTCAGAATCGCACCGCAGCGCGAGCTGTGGCATCCCAGATTTACTGCCGATGGGACAAATAATCAAGAAAACAACCTAATTTTTTGAAATAATTGGAAAAAATAATCCGAACCTTAAATGAGAAATACTGTTGAGGCTCAGGGACAATAATTCAGCATCTCTGAGAGTCAGAAACGCAGCGGTGTGGAATCCGGCTCTGCTTCGATGTCCGTCTCCGTTTCCCTACTGCAGAGGTCAGAGGTAAAGATGGCGTCTGTCTCGACCACGCCCTCTCTCGCATGTAGCACGGAGCTCGCAAAATAAACAAAGTACAGCGTCTGCAGTAACGCAGTGAGCAAGCCTTCCGTGGCAGAGACCAGCTGAGTGCACAACGCGGCACACAGGAGGAGAAGGCTCAGCACGCGTGCGGGCCGGTTCCTCAAAAGCACGACGGCGGCGTGTTTCTGAAACCGTCTGGCGCGTGTCTGACTACATTTCACACACGGGCAGCACGCCCCGTCTCTCACCACGCCGCCAAACTCAGAGTTCAGAGCCGCTGGCAGGACGAATCACAGAGGGCTTCATTCTCCCTCAGCGCCAACCGGCCAAATAAAACCCTGAGCTCCACGGGGCAGGACAGCGAGGGTTTCGTCGGCTGAGCCGCCCGCTCGAGGGAAAGCCAGAGCGACGGACCGCGGGCGAACGAGTTCCGCCAGCCGGCTGAACACAGAGCCGCCAAACGGGCGCTCGAACGCTCAACGAAGCCGCGGCCATCTCCAACCGACGCCCCGCCATGAGCCGCTCGCGCTGCTCGCTCTGCTTCTGATTGGCCCGAGGGCGGCTCCGGCGATGAGCCCGGCTCAGCGCTGCCATCCACTCTGCTTCTGATTGGCCCGAGGGCGGCTCCGGCGATGAGCCCGGCTCAGCGCTGAACCGACTGGGACGCGGTTTCCAGGCCTTTCTGTGGCCGAACAGCGACAGAGCGAACGGGGAGAAGGGTCATCATCAACCGCCCTGTCCAATCTGGGGAGCGTGTGCTTGTGCTTACCGTCTCAAAACAAGGCAGGCGGGAAGGAGATCGGGGGCAGAGGGGAGCAGGGTGTAAAAGAAGCCCCCCTCCCCTCCCCTCCCCTCCCCTCCCTCGCCCCCCCGCTCCCCCGAGGTTATTGAAAAGCTCACTCCAAAATTAGCCCGAGCAGACAGCAGTGATCAATGGAGGCCGGTGTCTGGCGGGCTTAATGGTATTAGCAGAGGGGAGCGCAGCGGTGGAGGTCTAACACATTAAACCTGCCTGGCTCGTGTGCTCCTCAAGAGCCCCCCATCTCCCCCCTGCTCCCCCCTCTCCCCCCCAAAACCTGCCTGACCCACGTGCTCCTCAAAGACCCCCACTCTCCTCCCTGCGCCCCTCTCCCCCCTCACTCAAACCCCCACCTCCCCCCTGCGCAGGGGCCGCTCTCCCCCCCCACCCCCTCCCCAAAACGGGTACGCCTCAGGCACCCAGATAATGACATTGGTGGGAGGGGAGGGGGGCTTTCTTTAATAGATATCCACCGGTCACCCACAACCCCCACCCCGCCCCAAACTTGAATGCAGGGCTCTGGTAGAGACCACGGGCAGGGAGGGAGGAGGAGGGGATCTATAAGCAGGGAGGGAGGGGGGCTTAAAATGAATTGTGCTTGGAATCCAATGTGACAGGCGTGAAGGCGGCGGACCGTCCAATGAGAACGCACTGCTGTGCTTCGGGGGCGGGGTGGTGGGGGGCAGCAGGAGGGTCTGCCAGGCCCTGGCACCACGGTCTGTGATAACTCAATCAAGGCCTGGGAGGGGGGTTGGGGGTGGGGAGTCATTTTCCACCAACAGCGTCATTCCGCCTGCTAAAATGAGCACAGCTACAATAAACACAGGTCTGCAGCTACATCAGGAGGCGGCGGCTAATGCGCCGATCCCCCATAATGCATCAGGGGGCAGCAGCAGCAGCAGCAGGTCTCTCGCTCCCTAATGAACAAGCAGGGCTCGTTTAAACCTGCAGACCCGTCTTCACTGTAGCTGAACACCGGTGTTCAGGCCCCGGAGTTTCACCGCGGGTATAAACAGGGGTTTCGGAGGCAATGTGTCAACGCGGGCTAAGTGGTTGGTAAAAACCGGCGCGTTAAGCAGAGGAAATGAACCGCGCGCGGAGGGAGAACGCCGCGCCACGCCGGCGGGTTTTTACGGCAAGCGCGGCGACATCGGCGCTCACCGGGGACACATCGGGCTCCTTTAGCCGCTGAAGAGCGCGCTAATTCGCTCTGGTTTTTAAAGATCCAGCCCATAATGCCAGCGAAGCAGCTGACGAGGCCCCAGTAAAGCTATCGTCTGGATTTTACACCCGCACTGAAAACGACATCAGGTAGATAAGATGCATGTTACTGCCCGGTGCTTTAAAAGACTCAACTCTTCCAAATAATAATAAATAAAAGCAAGGGCTGCTATTTACTGCAACTAGTAAATGCAGCAAACACACAGGGCATGGCATTCGCTAGTGAACGCTGCACTCTAAGAGGAGATTTAGGAAGCAAAGCCAACTGCACATACACTTAAAGCGTGATGTAATATAACCATATAACGTACGTCCATATAACCACATTATATAGGCTATATGTTTATAACCGTGTAACTTAAACGCATTGAGCACCTGCCAGCGTTGCAGGAAGGGAACCGTTGGCAAACAGGCAGCATCACGAGCGCTCAGAGCGACGCCGGTCATCACGAGCGACGTGCGCTAACACAGATACACAGCACCCTGCACACGGGAAAGGGCCCCTGCAGGCCCCACAGAGCACCCTGCGCACGGGACAGGGCCCCTGCAGGCCCCACAGAGCACCCTGCGCACGGGACAGGGCCCCTGCAGGCCCCACAGAGCACCCTGCGCACGGGACAGGGCCCCTGCAGGCCCCACAGAGCACCCTGCGCACGGGACAGGGCCCCTGCAGGCCCCACAGAGCACCCTGCGCACGGGACAGGGCCCCTGCAGGCCCCACAGAGCAGCGTGGAGCTCAGACCGAGATTCACGATCTGCAGGGGGGCCTCGTGTGGCGCAGCCCGTGCGCTTCCGTGCTCGTGCGACCCACGTGGCGGTTCGAGTCGACGCCGACCTTGCGCTCCTCTCACTCTCTCTCCTCCTAGTTCTTCCTGTCTCTCTAGACTGATCTGTCAAATAAAGCTGAAAAAGCCCAAAAAAAAACATTTTATTAATAATAATAATCTGCAGACAGGGCAGACTACAGGCCACTGCGCTGGCGTCGCATATGCCACCTGGCATTTTTGGCGCCTTCCCAAAACCCGGGAGTCATGGGGGCGTGAGAGGGGGTGACCGGCCAGATCGGCGGGCACCCACAGCCTGCGCTGCCCGGGTTCGGTGAGCCCCCACAGGAGGGTCGTGGTGGCAGACTGACTGCACCTCTGTGCATATGGTGGCAGACTGACCGCACCTCTGTGCATATGGTGGCAGACATTCTCAGACACGAGCTCTGTGTACAAGCTCACCTACGCACAGGCCTCTCTCTGATAGGCAGGCTGGGCTAACAGAGGAGGCTCCCTCATTACACAAGCACACAGGCCCAAAACTACGCGCCTACAATACAGCACAAAAAAGGAAAGAACATTTACTCCAAAGTGTGTGTGTGCTTGTGCGTGCGTGTGTGTGTGCATGTGCAAGCAATAAAAATATGTTCATATGTCTGAACATATGCCTTCTGCATATGCCACTTTCAGGACTGAAAGTTACAGTATAATTAGTGACGTCATTCTCTGCAGAAGAGGGTTAATTAAATTGCCTCTCTCCCGTTTCTCTGGAAATGAAGTTGTGCCACGATGACGTACTGCACGCCTGTCGGTGTAAATCCCCGGCCCTTGTTTACGACTGAATGGATCACAGAAATTGATCATTTTCATTTCAAGGGTAAAAAGAAAAAATAGAAAAATAAGAACTTCCTGCTGGGTGTTTCCTGAGACCCCCACCAGTGCAGTGATGCATCTGCAGACCATATTAATATTCATGAGGTATGATGATGCATCTACAGGCTGTGTGAATATTCATGAGGTATGACAGTGGAGTCACAAATGAGCTCCTCCCCCCTCACCCCCACCCACCCCCCTGGCTCCCAGTACCACCACAACACAGGACCACCAGAACCAGCCAAACACAGAACCACTAGAATCAGGCAGCCCTGTCTGAATACAGTACCGCTTCAACACAGAACCACCAGAACCAGCCAGCCCTGAACACAGAACCGCCTCAGCACAGAACCACCAGAACCAGCACCCTGAACACATGTAACCACGACTCAGCAACTGCCACATGAACCAGCATCTAGCACCTGCGACGGGACCCACGGGTCCAGCGGAGAACAGGTGAGCGAGCCCGTCGCTGATAAAAGCTCACGCTTGGCCTGCCAGGAAGGACACGGACGGGCAGCGCGTCGTATTTATAAACGCCCTTGAGAAGCATCCAGAAGGGCTCTCTGTGCAGCCCCAGCGGTGGGGAAATCAATAGCGAGCACTAAGATGATGGAAACAGCTGGAATGGGGAACGCTGATGAAATATTATCACTCGCCCTACCATGTGCTCCACCATAAACAGCTTGTGTATCATGGCATTGAAACAGCTTTTTTCCACCCCCACCCCCCCCCATTCCAAATCTATAAAAGGATGGTGTCATGTGATCTTCTGAAGACCGATGACAATAGAAATTATGTATGGATGTGAGAACCACGAGACTCCAGAGGGATTGAGGCATTGGGAAATTCTTATTTTAAATGTGAAATAATGCCTAAAAAGCAATAGTGGGTGAGAATGCTGCCCCATTGTTTGATTTTCTCTCTTTTTTAGTATTATTACTGTGGAATGTTCCCGAGGTTTCAATGAAAGAAATTCCAGTAGATTTCCGATTTCTGTAGTTGAGTGAACATGAACTGATGATCAAACTCATTTTGAGTTGAAATTCCTCTCTCTGTCTCTCAGGTCACATTTCCTGAAGCAGAAGCACTAACATTTATAAAATGAATAGTTAGAAAAGGAACAAGTGTGTGTGTTTGTGTGTGTGTGTGTGTGTGTGTGTGTGTGTATGTGTGTGAGAGTAATTCACATGTAACATATATTAGCTCAAAGCTTTGCATGTTGCAAAGGCTGCATCACTAAAACATTATTAATATGTCCAGTAAAATATTATTAAATGCCTAAATCACAAGCAATATCAAACATGGCCGCTACAAGGCCCACAACACAACACAAGAGAAAATAAAAATAATACGATGCATAATTTAGGTTTTGCTTTTAACATCTCAATATTATCCCAACGGCAGTGAGAGCTTTTAGGCCCCGAGTCCTGGGAGGTGTAGGGTTTCATCCGGACAGGAAGCAGAGGCGATAGCGATCGATGGGCTGTGCATTAGGCCCCACGAACACTTCCCCTCCCAGAACTATTACTCTTCTCCACACAAACGCTCCCCTGCAGGACGGGGCAGCGCTAGGCCATCGGATTCACATAAAGCCTGCAGCAGCAACACTTCCAGCGCCAGGCCAGCGCAAATCCATCACGCGCCGCTCTCCACTCCCCTCAGCTCTGAGCTATGGAGCCCACACCCATATTTTAAAGTGCAGACAGCTACATTCAGGGGAAAAAACCATAGGTATTCATAACAAACAGCACTCTTAACAATTTACATAACACGGCTTTGCTTTACTTGGCATAAGTTTGACTTTATTTGCTTATTACTAGACACCAGAATAAGTGTGTTGTGGGGGGGGTATATTAGCATTTGCCTAAAAGAAAGGGCGCGTTGCTGTTAGATTGAATGTGCCCCGCGACCAGCAGGTGCAGGAGTTTGGATGAGGAAGACACCCACCCCCCCCCCCATTTAGCACAGCAGGCACGCGGCACATGTCTCAGTACGGGCACCCCACGCCCCCCCCGCCCCCCCGCCAAATTATTATTCACACGACCGCCAGCCGGCTCATTACCGCCTAACTTCTGCAGCACCATCGATCGCTGAGGCACCAGGATTAAGCACTCTGCACCTGAGGGAGGGGGGAAAAGTTTGCCAAACATTTTTTTGTCTGCTTACCCCCCCCCACCATCCCCCACCCCAAATCCCTGCCCCTAATATCCTGAACCCCCCACCCCCCCCCTGAATCCCTGCCCTAATACCCCTGAACCCCCCCCCCGAATCCCTGCCCCTAATACCCTGAACCCCCCCCCATGACAAGAAAAGCTGGCTAAACTGTGGAAAACATCTCACAAGTCAACGTAATTGCAGGATTCCTGACACTGGCTTCTTCCTCAGAAGACAGCGGCAAACGGGGGAGAATGAATGCTAATGGTAATCAGAAAGCCATTAGCAACACTGCCAGGAAGTTCACGAGCGCGCCAACCTAGGATATGGCTGACCACCAGAAAACAGGCAGATATGGGAGATTGCCCTGCTCCAAAGAGTAACAGCACAGTGGAGCATTATGGGAGATTGTTCTGCACACAGAGTAACAGCACAGTGTAGCATTATGGGAGATTGTTCTGCACACAGAGTAACAGCACAGTGCAGCATTATGGGAGATTGTTCTGCACACAGAGTAACAGCACAGTGCAGCATTATGGGAGATTGTTCTGCACACAGAGTAACAGCACAGTGCAGCATTATGGGAGATTGTTCTGCACACAGAGTAACAGCACAGTGCAGCATTATGGGAGATTGTTCTGCACACAGAGTAACAGCACAGTGTAGCATTATGGGAGATTGTTCTGCACACAGAGTAACAGCACAGTGCAGCATTATGGGAGATTGTTCTGCACACAGAGTAACAGCACAGTGCAGCATTATGGGAGATTGTTCTGCACACAGAGTAACAGCACAGTGCAGCATTATGGAGATTGTTCTGCACACAGAGTAACAGCACAGTGCAGCATTATGGGAGATTGTTCTGCACACAGAGTAACAGCACAGTGTAGCATTATGGGAGATTGTTCTGCACACAGAGTAACAGCACAGTGCAGCATTATGGGAGATTGTTCTGCTCACAGAGTAACAGCACAGTGTAGCATTATGGGAGATTGTTCTGCTCACAGAGTAACAGCACAGTGTAGCATTATGGGAGATTGTTCTGCTCACAGAGTAACAGCACAGTGTAGCATTATGGGAGATTGTTCTGCTCACAGAGTAACAGCACAGTGTAGCATTATGGGAGATTGTTCTGCTCACAGAGTAACAGCACAGTGTAGCATTATGGAGATTGTTCTGCTCACAGAGTAACAGCACAGTGTAGCATTATGGGAGATTGTTCTGCTCACAGAGTAACAGCACAGTGTAGCATTATGGGAGATTGTTCTGCTCACAGAGTAACAGCACAGTGTAGCATTATGGGAGGGAGAGAACGCGCGACACATTATCGCCACGGAGATCATTAAGTCCTCGCGCGTCCCGTAAAGAAGACGAGCACGGAGGAAAATCCTGACACACACATCTGCTCCAGGGGCGACAGCTTCGCGCCCTTCCAGCCGCGCGGCACGGAGAGACAGCGCCTCGCTTAGCGCCAGAGAGTGTGCGCGAGAGGTGGCACTTCAGCGGGAACAGGTCACGCTCCCGGCCGGCTGTGGTCTGCTTCAGACTGAAGCAGAGGCCAGGGGGACGGAATGAAGCAGAGGCCAGGGGGACGGAATGAAGCAGAGGTCTGAAGCAGAGGCCAGGGGGACGGAATGAAGCAGAGGCCAGGGGGACGGAATGAAGCAGAGGCCAGGGGGACAGACTGAAGCTTCTTTCCTGAGTGACAGTATCGTATTATAACAGATGCGTTTGGGGTAGACCAGAGATGGCCAGAACTTGCGAAGGGGGGTGTGGGCATAGCATCTGTCTGTTTGGGGTGCACCCTGCCCTGACAGGACACTCGCTGTGGTGGGACGCGGGGTTGGGGGGTGGGGCACAGACCAGGCTTATCCAGAGCCACACACCAGTCAGAAATACCCGCCCGGGGAATTCGACTCAACGTCTACACAGAGTACGCAATCAATCAAGCCAGTACTGACCCCATGACCCCTCCCATGCCAGCACGGAGACTGACGCTCATGCATATTCCAAAACCTCGAGGGGGGGGGGGTGCATC
Organism: Anguilla rostrata; assembly: GCF_018555375.3. Classification (NCBI taxonomy): domain Eukaryota; kingdom Metazoa; phylum Chordata; class Actinopteri; order Anguilliformes; family Anguillidae; genus Anguilla; species Anguilla rostrata. The sequence goes on from NC_057941.1 coordinate 3,018,793, forward strand.
TTCCCCTGTAGTACTTTGCCCAGCATACAGAACTGTCTACAGAACTTCAGAGGGAAGCAAATGTGCAACAGAAAAACACACAACGCCATTCACCTGATATTAGCATGTATCAGCAGCAGTCCACAGACCTGTAGCTTAGCATGAGCTCAGCACAAGAGTGCAGCACTAAACATCAATCACTTCTGCGCACAGATACATAAGACATTTACAAACTAAAAAATTGAAGCTAGTGAGTGAATGAGTGAGTGAGTCAATGTGTTAGTGAGTGAGTGCGTAAGTGAGTTAGTGAGTGAGTGAGCGAGCGAGCGAGCAGGCGAGCGAGTGAAAGAGTGAATGAAGACAGCAGAGGCACAATGATCTGGAACAGGGCACAGGACAGCAGGATCAGACACAGAGCAGGCTGCTCAGAGCAGCTTGGGGAAGAGATCACAGCATCACTTACTTTGGAGGACCACGGCTGCAGACAGTTGGCATAGCAACGGACGAGGAAAGCCATTTCCCAGGCAAGGGGGAGGGAAAGTTTCCCCTTTCCGAACGAGGAGAGAAAAAGAAGGAGAAAAAGCAGAGGAATACGCGGCGATGTCGACGGGAGAGTTTCTGTCGCCCCGCTGCACGGGAGTCACAGGAGCGCCGCTCGCCCCCACCGCCCGGCGAGAGAGCGCCCCAAATCAGAGCAGCTGTCAATCACAGAGGAGCTCAGCCCCCCACCCGCCCCCCCCCAACTCCGCTCCGTCTCAAAAGCGCCCGAATCCCCAAAACTGTCCGTCAGCGGCAGAGCCGGGCGCCCCGAAACGCAGATCCCAGGAGAGAGAGAGGCGCCGCGGCACCTCGGGGTCCAGAGCAGGGCTCCCCGCCGCCCAAACTTGTTGAAGCAGGGTCGTGGCGCGGACCCGAGGGTGTCGCTGGCCCCCCCCGGACGCACTCGGCGAAAGCGGAGACGGGCTGCCTCATCAGCGGCGGCGGCGGCGTCGGTACGGTCCACGGCCAGCGGTACAGCGCGCTGCTTCCTGTCCTCCCAGAGAGCGAGCCAAACTCCTCAGGCGCTCCCAGCGGCAGCTGCGGTCACGGCCGCCCCCCCCCCTCCCCTGCCGTGCCCCCCCGCAGCGCTCAGCGTCTCCGGCACCGCGGCTGGTTCAGCTGCACACCCGCGCGCTAACGTCTAACGATATCGCTCGCTCGCTCTCAGCGCCCCACACACCGCCGGGCTCTGCAGCAGCACCGCGTCCGCGCTCAGCTCGTCCCCTACCGCTGCCTCCGCGCGATTGGGCGCTCCTCCGCGCGGCGGAACCGCTAATAAGGAGAGGGAGGGAGGGGAGGGGAGGGAGGGAGCGAGGGAGGGAGGGGAGGGAGGAGAGCGGAGCAGCAAAAGGATGACATCACCTGAGCGGGAGGCGCGGGGAGGGAGGGAGAGCCGGGGAAACTGCATTAGCCCGATTGGCTGTCTGGCAGCTGGGGAGCAGAGGAGAGACGGGGGGAATCTTTATTGATCAGAAAACAACATAAACCTCAGAGTCTTCTCTCCCCCCCCCCCCAACCTCCGCGCCCCTGCCACGACCAGGAGGGGAGGGGGGCAGCGCAAAAGGAAAACACGACCGCGTAAATAAGCAATAATAATAATAATAATAATTCAAAAAATATAACGCGCGGTCCGCATGCATCTTCCCGAGCAGACGCCACCCGTGCTGTCAGGTCTAACGCAGGGAAATATGCAAATGTATGCGTCTGCACAAAGCCTGGCCTCGCCGCAGCTCAACAGGGCGTGCGGCAGAAAAAGGACCATAATGCACAGGGTGTGATCGCTCCCGGGGAGCCGCGGACAGGCGGACGGACGACAGACACGCAGATCTGTGAGCCCAACGGCACGGCAAAAACAGAGAGCAGAGCGTCTCGTCTGTCCGCTTCCTGCACCCTGGAGGAAAGGCGACGCTGAACGGCGTCTGATTGCCGAAAGCAGTCCTGAGAACACGCAGAGCGCGCTCGCACATACGTGCACACCGCCTGCGCTCAGGACTGAGTCTTTCAGACGCTTCACAGTTAAACCAGGCGCGGAAGAGGAAGAGAAAAGAGGAGAAAGAAACATGAATAAATCCAAGACCCATGAATTGCATCACATTGCTAATTCACAAGCAGGGACGTTTTTTTCAATTGCGCACAGAATGCATCTGCTGCGCTCAGCCAGGGCGCATGAGCGTCTGTGCGCTCTAACCAGCCTCTGCACCAGCGCGGTGATGGGGACTCAATTCTATTTCCTCCACGGTTCGCCCTCAAGTAAGGATGACATCATCCCTTTCAGCGGCGGCCAATGGGAGGCGAGCACATGGAGCTCTCACGGGAGAGTGTTGTGTGTAAGAAAGTGCGCTCCGCAGAGTGTCTGAGCCGCGCGCGGTGTGCGGGGGGGGGGGGGGGGGACGCCTCGCCGTGAGCTGCTTGGCTGCACGGTGGGGAGGGGGGGTTCCCCTCCTCACCCCCCCCCTTTAATAAAAGAATCTTCACCGGGAGGCTCTGTGCCAGCTGAAGACACCTGTCACTCAGAGGCAGGGGGGGCTGCAGTGGGGTCCGTGGGGGCGAGAGGACTTCCTCTCATCTTTAATTTAAGCTGGGGGCGGAGTTGACCAAGCGAACCGCAGCAGCCCATGATGACCCAACCCCCGCCCCCACCATGCGAGGTTCGGTTCTGTGGCGGGTCAGCGTGCGGGAGGGAGGGGGGCGGGAGGTGGCAGCCTGCGAGACGGCGGGCGGGGGCGAGCAGGGGGGGGGGGGGGTGGCGGCAGGGCGGGGGGGGGCAGCAGGAGGGGCGGAGGCGAGCTCCCTCAGTGGAGAGATGGAGAGCAGGATGCACATCCTCTGTCTGCTGCCTCACCTGCGTCACTCGCCACACAAACCCCCAGAGCTGTGCCCAACGCTTCCTGAGAGAGGCGCTTCTGACAGACAGCTGCCTGCAAGGGGGGGGGCGAGGGGGGGGGCCTATCTGTCACACGCTTCATAAACAAACACGCCAGACCACATGTGCAGAGCTCACGTCAATCAGCCAGCAGCGGAAGTTTCACTGGCTGTGAGCTGCGGTCGTGTCGATTCCGGCGCTCTCTCAAGCGAGGAGTATCAGCGGCAATGTTTATAACGGCACACGATAGGGGGGGGGCGCTAGGCTGCCACCGTGTTTCCGCTGCCTGCTGTTTCCTGTGCAACAGACTCCTGAAATGCGCTCAGCTGTGCTGTACTGAGCTGGGCTGCACTGTACTGTTCAGTGCTGCTCTGTGCTGTGCTGTGTACAGCTGTACTGTGCTGAGTTTTACTGTGCTGCTCTGGGCTGTGCTGAGTTGGACTGTGCTGCGCTGTGCTGCTCTGAGCTGTGCTGTGCTGAGTTGGACTGTGCTGCTCTGTGCTGTGCTGTGTACAGCTGTACTGTGCTGAGTTTTACTGTGCTGCTCTGGGCTGTGCTGCTCTGCTCTGTGCTGTGCTGAGTTGGACTGTGCTGGGCTGGGCTGTGCTGCTCTGAGCTGTGCTGAGTTGGACTGTGCTGCTCTGAGCTGTGCTGTGCTGTGCTGTGCTGGTCTGGTCTTCACTGGGGTAGCTGTGCCTCAGGTGCAGGTTCGGCTGTTGTTGTTATTCCTCCCACACAGGAATTCCTGTCTTTTTCACAAACCCCTCCACCCAGTTCCTCTGTGGAGCCGGGGGGGTCAGGGGGGTCGGAAAGGAGAGAAGGGGGGGCAGGGTAACCCCTCGAGGAGGGCGGGCTCATTTACGGGGGGGCTGGATGCAGAGAGCAGGAAGGCCCCCCCCCCCCCCCCGCGTGCCCCCCCCCCTCAGGTCCAGTGCTCCCAGAAGCCCCGGCAAAAGCAGGCTGATTACAGCATCAGAGAGATCCATCTCGCTAAGTGGGATGAAAATATGAGCCGTCCCCAGAGGGCGAGGGGGGCTGGGGGGGGGGTGCAGGCAGGTTGTCATCTCTGCTGCGATGATGTAATCCCATAAAATTAGCAACAGTAGCAGCAGCAGTGCCAGCAGCAGAGGAGGAGAGAGGCTACAGCGCTGCAGGGCCGCCCTGGGACCCCCAGAACCAGGGCCTTAACGTACCCCCCTCTACCCCCCCCACCTCTAAGAGGGCACGCTGCTACGAGCAGGGCGGGGTGGGGGGGGGTCAGCAGAAAGTGATGCCTCCACGTTCCTGTCGCCGCGTTGCCAACGGCAACCTGGCGCGAAGGCCCACCGTCGCTGTGCTGGTGGGGAAGGGGCTCGCGCGGGTCCAACGTGGCGGGATATAGATCCCCCCCCCCACCCGCGCCTCCACTAGCTCGTAAATCATTCCGGGGCAGCAGCGCCGTGGCAACAGGCAGGGCGAGTCCCCAGAGACAGACCCTATTAGCCAGCGACCCCCCCCCACCCCAGCCCCCGCCCGTGACCTCTCACTGTGACGGGGGGGGGGGCAAATTAAGCACCTCGGAGGCGGAGTTATGCCCGAGAGCTTATGAGGTGCTCCCCAGCCAATCAGGGAAAACGGATTGCCATCTCACCATCAGACCACCAACAGCCTATGGGATACAGACCAAGAGATCAGTCTACAGCATACAGACCAATCGAGATACAGTCCTAGACGGCAAACAGACCTGAGATCAGCTCGCATCAGACCTACAGCATACAGACCAAGAGATCAGCTCATACAACCATGACAGACCATGTTAGATCAGCCTAAAACAGCACAGCAGCTACAGACTGACAATGAGATCAGTCTATAGCATATGGACCATGAGATCAGCCTACACCATACAGACCATGAGATCAGTCTACAGCATACAGACCATGAGATCAGTCTACAGCATACAGACCATGAGATCAGTCTACAGCATACAGACCATGAGATCAGTCTACAGCATGTTAGATCAGCCTACAACACATGGACCACAAGATCAGCCTACAGCACACTGACAATGAGATCAGTCTATAGCATATGGACCATGAGATCAGCCTACACCATACAGACCATGAGATCAGTCTACAGCATACAGACCATGAGATCAGTCTACAGCATACAGACCATGAGATCAGTCTACAGTATACAGACCAAGAGATCAGCCTACAGCATACAGACCGTGAGATCCGTCTACAGCATGGACCAGGGATGGACCGTCCTGCTCCTGGAGGGCCGGTGGGTGTGTGCAGGTTTTTGTTTCCACCAATAACCTTGGCTAAATGAGCTAACTGGCTAACACGGACTGTGAGATCAGTCCACAGAATATGGACCATGAGTTCGGTCTACGCTGTGGACAGACAGTGAGATCAGTCTATCTGCACAGACAGACATCAGTTGAAATCAGAAAGCTAGCGCGTTTCAAATAGCACCTAATCGCCTCTGTGCACCGCTTTTGCAAAAAGCGTTTTGTGTGGAGAACTGAATGCACGCTGGCGCGCTTCCGCACCCCCCCCCCCACGCAGGAAGGGGACAGCAGCTGCGGTACGAGCGCCAAGCGAAGCGGAGCAGAACGACGGCGATGGGGAACAGAAACTCGCCGGCTCTGGAGCGGACGCTTCGCTGCTCACGTCGCTGCACGCAGACGGAAACGCAGACCGCCTCTCGAGACTCGAGCTCAGCGGCGCTGAGGACGAGCAGCGCAGCAGACGTCCTGACAGGAAGTGCGATACCGCAGACTGCTGACGCTTCCTGTCCTCTTCGAGCAGCGTGAACACTGCCGCGCGCGGCCGCGACTCGCTGAGCGCTGCCCTCCTACCCCCGCCACCCCCACCCCCACCCCGATAACAACCGTAATCAGTTATCAATACGGGAGCAGCTCACGCCCCACAGCCCACACCGCAGAGGAGGCATCTGAGCAGCTCTCTGATTTTCCGTTTTTGGGTTTTTCAAAAGCTGCACCAAAAAAATTCCCCACAGTGCTTTCTTGCTTTCTCACGGCTGGGTCTTCCACTTCGTACTCCGGCCGTTTCCACTTCGTACCCGTCTTTAAATGAATCAGAACTTTGCTCTAAAAACCTTCCGTTGCACTTTTAATCAGACCCGGCAGACACGGCGGGCTCCTCCGCGGTGTCGATGCCCTGCTTCTGGTCTCAACACCTGCAGCACACCGGAATCTCACAGGAAGTGTGGGTTAAGACTCAAAGAGCCGCAGTCATCCGGAGAGCATTCAGAAACGCAGAGGTGACATGGTGGGCAGCTGCTTAATATTTTTACCTTTAAATGAATTAAAAGGACTGACATATGAAGAGTTATCTGTCCAATGAATCAGTCCCTCTCCCTTGAATCTCGTAACGTTACATCTCCAACCTCATTTGGATCCATTCATCCATCAATCCATCCATCCATCCATCTCCATCAGTTTGTCTCAGCAACTGACAAGTTCAAAGGTTTAAATCAAAATCCCAACTGAAATCTGTTCTCAAAAAGGGTTTAGTAGTTTGCCAGTCCAAATTATGAAAAAATACAAGTGGCAAACCGGTAGGGATCCAGGGCGCTCCTGATGGCTAAGTTAAAAGCCTTTCCTGGAACATGACGAGAACAATTTGAAATGTGCTGGACCTACACGTTGTGGCCTGATGGAGACCATGCGATGCCGCAACGCGTAGGTCCAGCATGTTTTCATTTTTTCTGAAACTAAACAAAAAAAGGTTGTTGTTGTCTCTATGGTAACAAGACGCCAAACTGCTGATGTTTACAGTTGTGAAAACATGGTGGCATCCGGTGAAATTACTGAGAAATAGGGAAGGAAGCTATTTTAAATCTCCTTCTCTCGAATTAAAATTAAATCCTTTTTGTTTCAGTGTCCTTCAGTCACGTAAACGAAATGAACGAAAAACAAGATTATGATCTAGCCCAGTTAAACAGACGCCTTACACTGATGGCACGGACGAAGGCATTTCAGCTATTTTAGGATGTCGGCTAAACGGTTCACTGACTAAATCAACCCCATTCGTCCCTACAGTTTATCACCTTATGCCTTCATGTTCGTCAACACCAGACAAAAAAATAATAATAACAAGACCAGGTCAAAACCTAGTATATGGCTGGACCGGCTGACCAATGGTGTAACTTCATAACTAGGCCGACCAATGGTGTAACTTCATCACTCACTCAGTAACTCACTCACAGTCATTCGCGTTTGTAGGGCTGGCCCCGCTGTTGCGGTCCAGCCAAAAAACGTGTCCATGACAATGAATTTCGATGCTCCGTCTGGTTTGTCCAATCAACACAACACTGCGCAACACTGCCCGCTGTGCGGCGCTAACCTGAGCTAACGCACGCTACCCTACGTTAGCTCACTGCCCGTTGCGCTGCGCTAACACATGCTAACCCACGCTAACTGCACTAACATGATACCCTTTCAAAGGGTCAAAAGTGGCTGTGCAGTGCAGTCACTCAGAGAACGATACAGCAATCGAGTGCTCAGTCACAAAGTTTCCCCACACCTGGATATCAGAGCAATATAAACAGACCAGAATAAATCCCCCAGGGCACAAAGTGAGAAAGAAAGAGAGGCAGCGTAAGAAGGAAACAAGTGTGAAACATTACTGTACAGAATGATGACTGAAACAGTACTCTACAGCATGATGACTGAAACAGTACTCTACAGCATGATGACTGTCTCCAACATAAAAAAAATTAAAAAAATTTCACTCACCAGAAACTAAATGCTTCAATTCTGCCCTCTATGATTCATCCTCGATGGAACAAACTCAACAGTTTAACCGATAATTAAGCTCTTTCCACGTGAAAGGTCTGGGTTTCTAAACTGACAGAACGTGAGAAGCTGCGTACGGTTGCCATCACATCACCGGGCTGTGTTCCAGAGGGCGGGGGAAGGGGCAAGGAAATCTCACCAACTGTCGGTGACGAAGTGTGGAGCAGACAGATTAGGCAGGAGAGTAACTGAAAGGCAGAGGAGTGATTGTATCGGTAGGGGGCAGTCCCCTCGGGGGTGTGTGAAATGAGTGAGCTCCTCGCGCACATGTGCATTTCCACCTGTGGGGCTTTTTGTACACGCGTTTGCTCTTTCAGCTAAATGCCAAGCTAAAGCCGCTCAGCCACGAGCAGAGAGGCACGGCACGCCGTAGAGCGATTCAAACACACAAAAACAAACGCTTCATTTTCCAGGAAGAGAAATGAAAGAGAAATACGCTTCTTTTTTCCCTCCGATAACTCACCGACAGGCAAACTCAAACGCGGCTCCCGCGTTCAACGCTAACAAACAGTCTGACGCTAATCACAGGGCTCCTACAAAGCCCCGCCGCGGCCGCTGGGTAAACTAAAGCCCGGCCTGCGCGTTCGCGCCGTGTGCGCTCCACGCTAGCGGAGTTTTAAACCAGCAACCCCGACCCCCCCCCCCAAATCCCCACGCGTACGCTGCTCCCGGCCTCTGCCCCCCCTCCGTCAGCTGTCTGACAGGCTCCGTCTCTCGGCAACAGGGCACGGGGGGGGGGGGTCAGAGCCTTCCTGAGCAAAACCCTGCCAGCCGGCTCGCTAACCGCCAACTCCAACCCGCCGCTGCCGCTGACAGCTGGAAGCTACGCTCCGCGGAACACGGCGCCTTCCACGAGATTTCTGCTGGACTACCCCCCTGCCGCCTGCCCCCCCGCCCGCCGGCCCTTTGGCAAACACGACCGTACCACAGTCTTACTGCTGAGAGAGGGAGAGAGAGGAAGAGCCAGGGACAGAGAGAAGTAAACAGAGAGAGAGGGAGAGACAGAGAAACACAGAAAGAGAG